>NW_027362122.1:502500-749494 GCF_039654945.1 Dendrobates tinctorius | reverse complement strand
ACAGGGGAGCAGATCAGAGTAATTGCCAGAAGAAACTTAGGTTGAACACACCCACAGAAAAGGTGTGTGCAAAATGTTTCTCTCGTTTAGGACAGACAGAATAATATGCGAGGTATCACCACAGAAGAAACACAGCTTATTACGCCTTCTGAACTCCTGACGTTGCTCCCTGGACAAAACTCTATCACATTGCATAGGTTCAGACATTTGTTCAACAGGTGGCAACACCTCTCGTGCAGTCCTGCGATCACGTAAATGCCGATCAACCTGAATGGCTAATGACATACAATCGTCAAGACCAGAGGGAACAGGAAATCCCACCATAGTATCTTTTACGGCTTCTGACAAACCTTTCCGAAAGAGAGCTGCCAAGGCATTATCATTCCAGGTAGTAAGGACCGCCCACTTTCTGAATTTTTCAGAGTACAATTCTGCAGAATCTCGACCCCTGGCTCAATGCCAACAGGGTCTATTCAGCCTGATCAATAGCATTAGGTTCGTCATACAACAACCCCAAGGCTTGGAAAAAATGCGTTCACATTAGTCAGAATAGGATCATCTGGTTTCAAAGAAAACGCCCAATCCTGGGGATTGCCACACAGCAAAGAGATGACAATTTTAACCTGCTGCGCGGAGCTCCCTGACGAGTTAGGCTTCAAGGCAAAAAATAATTTACAATTATTTTTGAAATTCAAAATTTAGACCGATCCCCAAAAAACACATCAGGAGTAGAGATCTTTGGTTCAGCAGCATGTGAATGAGCAAGGTAGGCGGAAATTCCCCGCACTTCCGCAGCGAGCTGCTCCACACGATCAGACAGTTGCTTTATCTCCATTGAGAGAGAAGAAAATTCCCCCTACGGCCTCAGAGATATAGAGGAAAAAATATACACACTTTTTTTTTTTTTTTTTTTTACAATTCTTTCCTGCTATTGAGTACCCTAGGATCTGCGGTATGGCTGGTGATTATGTTAAGAATGAGTAACCGTAGGAGGCAAAAACAGAAATACTAGCTAAGTCCAGAAAACCAGAGAAGTTGGCAGCTATCGGATTACAGACCCCTGTACCTATCAACAACAACTAGCAGTAGCCGTGGGGGATTCCTATGGTGCCCTAGACTCTCGATCACAGCCGGAGAACTACATAGCCTAAAGACAGAAAGGGAAATCTAAACTGCCCCAGAGCAGACCCCAAAGCCATAGGCATCCCCCAACATATGACGGTGAAGCAAGATGAAAAAACAGTCACACAGATAGAAAGGCTGAGCAAATGATGGGGCCCAAGCTAACTAGATAGGACAGGATAGAAAAGCTGCTGTCTGTAATCCTCCAAAACCCTATCAAAACAAGAGCCAACAGCTGATAGGGAAAAAAGCCCTGAAGACGCTAAGCTTCAAAAAGACTATATCAGTACTCAGGTATTTTCTGAAGACAGAGCAAAAAGGAATTCAGCTCACCCCCAGCAGGGAATGACAGAAATCAAGGAAAACAATGCAAAACAAAACCAAAACACAAATGCAAAAAGTAGAGCAGAAAACTTAGCTTTTGAGGAGCAGGAATCAGACTGGTCTCCTAGAATCCCTCAGAGAGATCACCAGCAAGGCAGAAGGGCGTCGGCTGCCTTATATCCAGTCAGTAATTCCCGTCACCCAGTCATCATCATCCTGCTCAGGTGCTTGGTAATCAGCCTCACTACCTTCCTTCACCAGAAGAGGGAGTTCATCAGACCTCAATGGTGAAGGGGAAAATGAACTCACAACAGGATCCCTCCTGATAATGAAGACCCGGTATCCAGGGAAGTGGGTAGAATTCCCATCATCGTGGTTGGCTCCATGGAGAGCCTGAGAGACTTTCGAATGCGCGTGGAGTATCGGGTGGGGTACCTGCAAGAAATTGAGCAGTTGAGGCTGGACCGTCAGCGAATTAATAAAGAAGTACGGAATACCAGGTGGCGGCCGCCTCCAACCCAAGATGTAAGGACCCGAAGGGTTCCTCCAAGTAGTGACATGGCAGGTGACCGAAGAGTGTCAGCAAGTGGTAGTTCGACTGGCAGGATGACGTTGAGAGACCGTAGTTCCTGTGAGACCCTGAATGAGTCAGACTCAGGTCAGACAGTAGGCCTGATTAGGACTGATGACTGTACCAACCGGGGGAGCTGGTCGGGGAACGGAACACAGGAAGAGGAATATGGTGCCTAGACAGTGTCTGACGCAGACTGCAACTGGAGGGTCAAAGACTATGACCGATATTCTGACCGCTGGGGGCGGGGGAGGCCTAACGCAGAGATGAGGCCGTATGACAGATGGAGACGGTTCTCTCAACCTGGGGGGCAAGTTGTAATCAGTGCCCGGTCTCGAGATCCTGGTGTAAGATTGTGTGTTCAACCCCACAAGTTTGAACAGAGGGGTGGGTTATGTGGTGTAATGACTACTGTGTCCTCTAGGGGGCGCTGTGTGGATGTCCCAAGAGAGGATGAGTCGCAGAATACTGAGTGGCCGTTGTGTATCTCAAAGTGGGTGGCTTTGAGATGAAGGCTTGGTTATGTGCTGATTAGCAGAGCTGATCTTTTGTACCTCTGTGTTAGAGAGAAGCCTTCAGGCAGCTGGAGAGATGGACGGGTTCTTGCTGCCTACAAACCCACCCAGGGGTGTGTCTGAAAACGCCTGTATTAAAAGGCTATGTGAGTGTGTGAAGGACCTGTGATGAGGTCATAGTCACGTGACCCGGTGGGCGTGGCTATAGACCATATAATGTGGCTAGGGTAGGTCACATGTGGTGAATGCTGGGACCTGATTGGTCCAGTTTGGAAGGTCCTGTGAGGAGAAGGATCTCCTCACTAACAGCCTGTGGAGCGGCTGTGAGTGTAATGGCGGCCAGCGTCTGAGAGTCCTTGAGGAGTGAGTGGATTTCTGCAGCCTGGAGAAACAGCCTTGTGGGAACCCTGACGTGGGTGAGGTAAGGATGAGGCTGAATAGCCTGTATAATGGACGCTATCTTGTGTGGCTGCCAAGCGAGTGTCCCCCAACCTTGAATGACAGCGCTACCTCACATACCTCATAAAGGGACAGTGGTCAGAATTGTAAAAATTGGCATTGTCCTTAACATGCAAACCACCCTTGGGGGTAAAGGAGTTAAAGACTTCTTTCAGAGTTAGGTTCCTATGTTGGGCAGACCCAAAACTCTCACTAGTCATGCCTATTTCCGGAATGTCAGACTCAGGGGACACTTCCTCCTCATCCCCACTAAGACACAAAAGGGAAATCACACTGACACTGTGTGCGCTACTGAAGAGCAATGAATACTCACTGCTTTCTGCGCACACAGTCCCAGCGCGCAGAGCAGTGAGTATTCCTGCAGCTGCCCTTTGGCTTGCAAGCAGAGCATGACGTTCCTTCCATACGCTGCTTACAAGCATAAAGCAACTGCTGGCGTCGGAACAAGATGCTGTGAGGGAGCGCGGGAAGATAACTGTAATTTTTTTATTTTTTGTATGTTTTCTGATTGGACCATGCATAGCAGGACCGGGGTTGGGGGCCAATCATAAGGATGGGGCCATGTGTACCAGGACCGGGCTTGGGGGGCCAATCATATCAAGATGCTACTAAAAAGAAATGAATATTCATTGCCCTCCACACCCATGGGCGTGGAATGCAGTGAATATTCATTTCTTTTTAGCTGCTGGCACAGGAGTTAGCCATAGCAGCCAGCTCCTGCCTCTGTGACCCACTGCTCAGCTGATGCCGCTCCCCCACCTCCCCACCATTGCCAGAGCCGGTACATCCGGACTATAAGATGCACCCCCCATTTTCCTCCAGATTTTTGAGGTGAAAATTGTGTCTTATAGGTTGAAAAATACGGTACCTCCCATCGGCTATGCAACCATTAGCCACACCACAATATATATGTGTGTGTATATGTGAAGGAAATTTATTGGTTATTTTAAATTTTTGTGGAAATTCAAAAACAGAAAAGTGGGGCGTGCAATATTTTTGGCCACCTTAACTTAACTTTGTTGTGCCACCTTTTGCTGCGATTACAGCTGCAAGTCGCTTGGGGTATGTCTCTATCAGTTTTGTGCATTGAGAAACTGAAATTATTGCCCATTCTTCCTTGGCAAACAGCTCGAGTTCAGTGAGGTTTGATGGAGATCGTTTGTGAACAGCAGTTTTCAGCTCTTTTGACAGATTCTCTATTGAATTCAGGTCTGGAGTATGACTTGGCAATTCTAACACCTGGATACATTTATTTGTGAACCATTCCATTGTAGATTTTGCTTTATATTTGGGATCATTGTCTTGTTGGAAGACAAATCGTGCCAGTCTCAGGTCTTTTGCAGACTCCAACAGGTTTTTTTTCAAGAATGGACCTGTATTTGGCTCCATCCATCTTCCCATCAATTTTAACCATCTTCCCTGTCCCTGCTGAAGAAAAGCAGGCCCAAACCAGGATGCTACCACCACCATGTTTGAGAGTGGGGATGGTGTGTTCAGGGTGATGAGTTGTGTTGCCTTTACGCCAAACATATCGTTTGGCATTGTTGTCAAAAAGTTCGATTTTGGTTTCATCTGACCAGAGCACCTTCTTCCACATGTTTGGTGTGTCTCCCAGGTGGCTTGATGCAAACTTTAACTGACACTTTTTATGGATATCTTTGAGAAATGGCTTTCTTCTTGCCACTCCTGCCACTTCTTGCCAGATTTGTGCAGTGTCCTATGGACAGTTCTGTCCCACCTCAGTTGTAAATCTCTGCAGTTTATCCAGAGTGATCATGGGACTCTTGGCTGCATCTCTGATCAGTCCTCTCCTTGTTTGAGATGAAAGTTTAGAGGGACGGCCGAGTCTTGGTAGATTTGCAGTGGTATGATGCTCCTTCCATTTCAATATGATCGCTTGCACAGTGCTCCTTGGGATGTTTAAAGTTTTGGAAATCATTTTGTATCCAAATCCGACTTTAACCCCTTCACCCCCAAGGGTTGTTTGCACGTTCATGACCGGGCCAATTTTTACAATTCTGACCACTGTCACTTTATGAGGTGATAACTCTGAAACGCTTCCATGGATCCCGGTGATTCTGACATTGTTTTCTCGTGACATATTGTACTTCATGTTAGTGGTAAGATTTCATTCAAATAACTTGCGTTTATTTGTGAAAAAAATGGAAATTTGGCAAAAAATTTGAAAATTTTGCAATTTTCCAACTTTGAATTTTTATTCCCTTAAATCACAGAGATACGGCACACAAAAAACTTAATAAGTAACATTTCCCACATGTTTACTTTACACCAGCATAATTTTGGAACCAAAATTTTTTTTTGTTAGGAAGTTATAAGGGTTAAAAGTTGACCAGCGATTTCTCATTTTTGCAACACCATTTTACTTTTACGGACCACATCACATTTGAAGCCCCTTTGAGGGGTCTATATGATAGAAAATACCCAAAAGTGACACCATTCTAAAAACTGCACCCCTTAAGGTGCTCAAAACCACATTCAAGAAGTTTATTAACCCTTCAGGTGCTTCACAGGAATTTTTTGAATATTTAAAAAAATGGACATTTAACTTTTTTTCACAAAAAAAATAATTCAGGTTCAATTTTTTTTATTTTACCAAGGGTAACAGGAGAAATTGGACTGCAAAAGTTATTGTGCAATTTGTCCTGAGTACGCTGATACCTGATATGTGGGGGGGAACCACTGTTTGGGCGCATGGCAGAGCTCGGAAGGGAAAGAGCGCCGTTTGACCATGTCACGTTTGGAGAGCTCCTGATGTACCTAAACAGAGGAAACCCCCACAAGTGACCCCATTTTGGAAACTAGACCCCCCAGGGAACCTATCTAGATATGTGGTGAGAACTTTGAACCCACAAGGGTTTCAAAGAAGTTTATAACGTACAGCGGTACAATTAAAAAATCATATTTTTTCCAAATAAAGGTTTTTTCACCCCCAATTTTTATTTTCCCAAGGGTAACAGGACTCTAAAAGTTATTGTGCAATTTGTCCTGAGTACGCTGATACCCCACATGTGGGGGTAAATGTATTGTAAGGGTTCCAATGGATTGTAATAAGAAAATAATATAATAATATATTGACTATATAATAACTGAAACTATATCAATAGTTGGTATTAATTAATTGTAGTGTTGAAACCATTAAAAATAACTCCTAGTATACATTCCACCCCTTGGTTTCAATCACTTTAATCAATTAACCTGCCACTAAACTATACCATTTATAATTATTTGCATCGCTCATTTATATATATAAATTTATTTATTTGCTACCAATAGAAAACCGCTTGGTAAAAAATAACATCCTGGGCTTAAAAGGAAAAAAATAACAAAACAAAAACATTGGACCAGCAGGTGCTTTGTAGAAATCTTCTTTCTTCAGATCTTCTTAGACCACATTTCTGAATGGGTTTGTTGCAGGGACGCACGGGGAGTATTATGCCCTCATCACTTGGCCTAAGTGACTTCACTACATTCCCTGGTTAGCAAAAGAACAGACTAAAGAGCAATCTGTCCCTGCCCTTCATGACATTAACCCCTCGGTGCAGGTGTCCAATGACAGCATAAGAGTCCTTTCATCTTCTATTGCTGCAGCTGCTCAGGGCCTCACTTTATATGCCATTTGGTTTCCGGCAGATGCTTCTAGGGTTAGTTGTCCCCTCACTTGTCATCAGCTGGCAGTCATGAGGATTCACCCTGGTGACGGTTGAGCATCAACTGGGCTCAGTCTCAGCGCTCAATTGGACATCTTCAGTCTACACACAAGACACAGCCTGCACTGAGGGAAAGTGAAATTCACAATCATACTTGAAAGTTCCAAAGTCTTGGCAGAGCTAACTCAGTCCAAAACAACAGTCCAAAATAACTCAGGACATGATATATTCACAGTCCAAGATAGAATAACTTGTTCAATATAACTCACTCCTGGTGGCTTGTTTTCCACCCCTTGATCAAATGAATCAAACAAAATTACTGTAGGTTTGTCGGTCCTAATTAATTGTGCCCAGAATGACCTTTGAAATTTTCTACTGTAGCAAATATTTCTACTCTAGATAATAACTACTACATAAAATATATCATATGTGTATGGACTTATACACTAGAATAAATCATAATATCAAAATATCAGATACAAGTTATCAAACACATCAAATTCATGTCAATCACATTTGCATAATGACGATCATAATTACCAGTACAATCATGTTCATGGAGATAACAAAATAATGTTACTACTAATCAGAATCAGTACAATTACATGTTAAGGAAAACAGAACCCAAACCAATTTGTTATTAACCCAATTCTAGCAAATTATTATTTTTACATCATAATGTACACATTACATCAACACACACTCTGGCTTCACCTAATGCATTCATGCAGTAAGCAGGAGAGATTCTCATTTACATATAGACAAACACACACTTTGGGTACCCACACATTTGCATTGCATGACTCAGGTGTAGGTGAACAAAGCTATATCGAGAACAAAAGACTGACATTAGTAAACTAGCATGCATTGAAATCATTTAACATATATGTTCTTCAAAACCCAATTTGCATGGGAGCTCCCAAAAAATAAAAAATGTTAAAACTCAAAAATAAGTCATAAAATAGCATCTTATATTAGGTAGATGGACTCCTTTTTCACTACTGCAGGAATGAACTATTTTACTGTGCACTGTATTTACATGTTAATTAAATGGCCAAGGTTTCTTCTTTTACTCCTGCAAACAAAAGGTTAATTACACCCCCCCACCCCCCAATCCAACATGTAGTGGACTGAAAAGAGAAAAAAACACAATTCCTTTAAAAACCAAGAATGCTAAACACAGTACCATTAAAATTCAAAAAATGAGCTCATAAAAAATAAAAATATACCAAATGAAAAGTAAAAATAATACCACGTGGAATTTTTCTTTGGCTGTGAACCAATTTTAACAAGGGATATCCATGACAAATACACAAAGCACATACAGTGACAAAGACAACACTTGGTACAAATAAGTCATCTATTATCTTGTCAACCCCCCAGTATATTATCAGTCATCTAACTTTAGGTCAGTCTTAAATTCATTGTCTGTAATGTCACTCCCTCTTTTCCTTGTATGTTTCTCTCACATGGCTCCCACATACAGAATCATCTTATATCTGTTGTGGTCTTTTGCCTTTTAAAACATCAAGGTGTATTACAAACCTTCAGGTGATGATTGCACATTTATGCATCACCAAGACCAAACCCAATTCATCATATATCAGCCAGCGCATACTTCATAGTATGCTCACAGGAATATTTCTCTAAGAAACTCTAGAGTGAAAACAAACATCATTAGACATCAAAAAATGGCAAAACTGTTCAAACAGCAATTTTCAGGGATATTCCACAACTTTTATCTAAAATCTGAATTTAAAATTAGTCCATGGGGGCGTGGCCTGGGCACCTAACAGGGAAGAAGCACTTCACATGGGCTCCTGCTTTTAGAACACGAAACTTCCTCTTTAAACTTTACAATTTGCTGCAAAACATCCTGACTTGGTTCCCCTGCTACCCTGGAAGATACCTGTAGGATTCAGCACCCCTAGGTGGCCGGCGAGGGGCAAGCCAGGTTCCCTGGCTATCACCCCGGGTTCTGGACACAGACCTGGGCTGGGAGCATAACTCCAGGAGGGCTTCAAGCAGAACATTGAGATCGGAACTATACCCGTGGGACAGCTCCTAGCACGCACAGAGAAACATTGGAGGTAAGGCCTTCTTATAGCACCTCCACATAGTCAGGGTGCAGCCCTGGGTCTTACCTTCAGTGCTGTCCCAGTTCAGACACGGGAGAGATAGTGTCCCTGAGGAGAAGGAGGCATCTCCAAGTGACAAAGTGGTTGTGCTCCAGAGGTGCAACGGTGGCGATTGCGCCCCCCTCGGGACCCCGGGGCTCCATGTGGGCGACGCCATTTTGCAAGCTCTGATAGCTGAAGAAGAAGGGAGCGGGAAACTGGGCTGCAGTTGCCTTAAAAAAAAAAAAAAAAAAGCAGGAAAGGCTCTCTTTTTGCCTTATACTCTACTGCCATCTAGTGATCATCGAAATAATAGCCTGTTGTAAAGAAATTACTACGAGAAAGAGCCATGGAGGAGATATACACCCCTGTATAATGTCTGCGTAGAGGGGAGACTTGCCTTTCCGCCCAGATGGAGGACATAAGTGGACAGCTATAATTTTAACGGTTTTACATCAATAAATAATATTGAAAGGAGATATAATACATTGCACGGACTAGGGGACGACCTGGCGGGGCTGAGGAGGAGACGAGGTTCAAGCTGGTCATACAGATTAAGAAGGGGGCAGCCGTTTATGACCCCTTTGGACAAGTTTCTTACTAAGAGAGACTGTGTTGCGAGTGACCCCATGCCACCAAAGTCACAACGACAATCAATCCATAAAGGCACTCAAGCGAAAAATAAAACTACGTGGTCGGGCCCAGTGGGTATGGACCTGGACTCTACGCCCTCACTGTCTGCTCTGGTGTCGCAGCAGACTCCCCATCAGAGACTGAGTCGGGAGAGATGGAACACCATTTTGACCACAGAGGATTGAAGAAGTATCTGGATCTCCTCCCTACCAAAGAGGACTTCAAATCCCTGATCTCAGAAGTAAAAGAAACCTGTAAGTCAGAGATTAACTCAATCCGCCAAGATGTTGGGCTACTAGCAGACAGAGTGGACTCAATGGAAAGGGATCACGATGCTACTAGACAGTACATCATCAAACTACAAAAGAACGTGACTTCTTATGCTCAGGCTCTGAGTGAAACTAACAAACATCTGGAAGACCTGGACAACAGAGGACGCCGTAATAATATCCGAGTGAGAGGCGTCCCTGAGGCCACGGGTAATGAGGATGTCCATGCCATACTTGAAACCATATTCAACACTGTACTGGAGTGCCCCACAACTCAAAGGATAAAATTGGACAGAGCACATAGAGCATTACGCCCCAGGGGGCCGCAAAATCAGTCTCCTGACATTATTTGCTGTGTCCATGACTTCCAATTAAAAGAGTCTATTATGGCTAAAGCCCGTGCTTCGGAGAGAATTGAATATCAAGGGACTCGGATCCAATTATTTCCTGATTTATCTTGGATCACCCTACAGAAAAGGAGACATCTGCAGCCACTACTTGCATCCTTAAAAGACAAGGGCATCCAATATCACTGGGGGTTCCCGTTTGCCCTCATAGCCTCAAAAGATGGTCGTACGGTAGTGCTTCGATCTATTTGGGACCTCCCAGCCTTCTGCACTGACCTGGGGGTTCCTCCGCCCTCCCTGGTGGACTGGGAATTGGAGATGCCGTCCAGTCCACTCCGTCCGGTTTGGCAACAGGTGGACTCTAGGGAGGGATCTCCCTCATCACGACCTAAGGCACGACCGGCTCCGACCTGAGATAACAATTTTTCATATTTTTTCTTCCTTCTGGGAACTGGAGCCCTGTGTTTGAATCTCTGGTTTCAAGCTGGAGTCCCCCCTTGGGGGGCAGTTGGTGGGGGATCTTGTGCCCTCCTCAGTTTATTATAGGGACTTTGGTTGGTTCTTTCTTTCATAAGTAGCTGTTCACTTTTTTCTTTTTCTTTTATGATAATATATCTGGTTAAGACTCCTCACACTATTTGCATTGGCTTGCTACTAGGGCGGTGAGAATTGCACACTCCCCTCTCTTAAATGTTTAGAATCTAGCTTTTGACACTGACTGTGATAGCAGTGTGTCCATAGCTACAGACCCCCTTTTAAGGGTTAGAGTTACCCTGGTTCCTCCTACGGAAGAGTTGGTAAAGGAGGTCAGGGTTTAGATATTGGTAAAGTTTTACGTTATGCCAATCTTTTTTTCTCTGACCCTGGCTGGAGAGGACGGTAGCGGAGAAGGCTTTCGCCTGTGGCTTCACTCCTCTCTGGTAATATTTGTGACATGTAAATGTTGTGATCTATGTGTTGTGTGTATTGTAAATGTCTTCTCCCATTCCTTATGTGTCTACCCTGATTGTGGTGAGGGAATCTTCTGTACCTCTTTGAGAGCCATCCATCGTGGGCCATCAGGCAATTTTGAGATGGGCAATACCCGGTTGGTCTCTGTATGTAATGCTAATTTTGCTTTCTGCTACTACAACCTAAAATATGGTTAAAATTTTAACACTAAATGTTAAGGGTTTAAACTCAAACATTAAGAGACGAATGGCGCTTGGTGAGATGCGGACCCAGCGAGCTGATGTGGTTTTCTTACAGGAAACACACCTGAATCTCAATGGGAACTGCAATTTCGCTAAACACCTTTACCCCACAATTTTCTTAGCCTCCCAGGAAAGGAAAAAAGCCGGTGTGGCGATTTTGATATCAAGGACCTGTCCCATCCAAGTTACTACCTCCCTGGAAGACCCACAGGGTAGGTACCTTATCCTACAAGGGTCATATAAGGAAGTTCCAATTATTCTGTGTAACATCTACGCCCCTAATACCTCCCAGGTCCTCTTTTTGAACTGGGTACTCCTCAAATTAACACGCCTCCCCTCCTCAGCGTGGATTGTGGGTGGAGATTTTAACATTATTTTCTCTGACTCATTGGACAGGTTGACCATTAACAATCAATTGTCGAGCCCGTCTCAACGTAAATTGACAGCTGCCTTTCGAAGACTGATCCGCAGGTTTGCCTTATTTGATCTATGGCGAGTTAAACATCCCTCAGAAAAAACCTTTACCTTCTACTCCCCCCCCTCATGGCACACACACCAGGATCGATTTTTTCTTTGGCAACATTCAGACCCTTAGATTGACGAGCAATGTGGATATTGGTGCAATAACGTGGTCAGACCACGCGCCAATGACTCTCACCCTAGATCAGACAATCCCACGTACAAGAGTCTGCCACTGGAGGCTCAATGAGTCCCTCCTCAAGAGGGCTCCCTACAGAGACAAACTGGAAGCCGGATTGATGGAATACTTCGAGAACAATGAGGGGTCAGTGCCTAATTTTTCTACTGTCTGGGAAGCCCATAAGGCCGTCTTTAGAGGGCAATGCATAGCATTAAGCTCTCGTATAAAAAAAGATAGATTATATCAGAGAGATCAGCTCCTCAAAAGTCTCAGAGACTTAGAGAATAGGATGACCCTTAACCCAACAATACGTACCCTTAGAGGTATAGTAAAGACTCGTGCCCTACTGAGGGACTTAGCGGTCAATACAACAGAAAAATTACTACTTTATAGCAAGCATAAATATTATGACAAAGGAAATAAACCTCACTCCCTTTTAGCCCGCCAACTTAGAGAGGATAGGGGGAACTCATCCGTTTATGCATTGAGAGATTCGGGAGGGAATATGTTCTATGATCCCACTAAAGTCGCAAACATCTTTCAGGATTATTTGTCAAGATTGTATTCTTTGCCTAGCACTCTTCCTACAGACCCAGGAAAACAGAGGGACCTAATCCACTCCTTTCTTGAGCAGTGTAAGCTGCCTACTCTTACTAAGAACACTGTAAATACACTGAATAAAGAAATCACGGGTGAAGAGGTAGGAGAGGTGCTTAAATTACTTCCTAATGGAAAATCACCGGGTCCAGACGGCCTGACATACTTCTACTACAAGGCGTTTGCGGTTCGACTCACCCCCTATTTAGTTAAATTATTTAATAGCTTCCTCACGGGCTCCCCTATACCCGCAAATATGCTATATTCTTACATTACGCTTATACCCAAACTGGGGAAGGATGCTATGGAATGTGCCAATTATAGGCCCATAGCACTCCTTAATGCTGATATGAAAATCTTTACTAAACTACTGGCTCTACGTCTTTCACTGCTACTCCCTCACCTAATACACAAAGACCAGGTGGGTTTTGTCCCATGTAGACAGGGAGGAGACAATACCAGGAAGATCATTGACTTAGTAGAGGTTGTTAATAAGACAGAGAGTGAAGCACTCCTTCTTAGTTTGGATGCGGAGAAGGCATTTGACCGACTGGGGTGGCCATTCATGTTCGAAACGTTACATCATTTTGGAATTTCGGGTGCATTTATTACTGCCCTGAAAAGTCTATATTCATGCCCCTCAGCTTCGGTCAGGCTTCCTTATGCCACATCTCAACCCTTTCAAATACACAACGGCACCCGTCAGGGATGCCCTTTGTCCCCCCTTCTTTTTGTCTTGTGTATTGAACCATTGGCTGCTGCTATTCGCAATGACCCTAATATACGTGGAGTAATGGTGTGAGATAAGGAGTTTAAGCTATCTCTATATGCGGATGATGTCCTATTGATTTTGTCCCAACCACATATCACCCTCCCGAATTTGCATTCCTTATTGCTACAATTTGGAAGGCTGTCGGGGTATAAGGTCAACCAGAACAAAACGGAAGCTCTGCCTCTTAATATTCCACAGGTGCGGGTTTCCTCATTACAGGAAAACTACAACTATAAATGGAAAAATATATCCTTGACATACCTGGGGATACAATTAACATCTAAGTATAA
The DNA here is from genome assembly GCF_039654945.1 of Dendrobates tinctorius. Taxonomy (NCBI): domain Eukaryota; kingdom Metazoa; phylum Chordata; class Amphibia; order Anura; family Dendrobatidae; genus Dendrobates; species Dendrobates tinctorius. The sequence continues at coordinate 735,977 of NW_027362122.1, read as the reverse complement.
GCTATTATACCAGCAGAACTATCCTAGTTTATTTACTGAGATAAAAAAGCTCCTGCTCAATTGGAACAGGCTCCCGTTGTCTCTGTTTGGCAGAATCTCTGCAGTCAAAATGTCTGTTCTGCCAAAGCTACTTTACCTATTTGAGACCCTTCCGGTGTGTGTGCCATACAAAGAGTTGCGCAACATTCAGTCTAGTATACTTCAATTTGTTTGGGCCCACAAGAGACATAGAATCAAGAAAACCACTTTATTTGACAGTAAACTGAGAGGAGGCTTGGGGGTCCCAGATATTACTAGGTACTACTGGGCAGTACACTTACGTCACATCCCTGCATGGTCTAATCGCTGTGCCTTCTCTAGATGGATGGAAATAGAGAAGTTATGGCTTGCCCCAATACACCCCAACTCCTACCTCTGGGGCACCTCATCTAACAAGCTTGATCCACATACCCTGGGCCCTATAGCCTTCACTAAGAGGATATGGGACTGTTGTGTCAAAAAGTTTCCACTTAAATCCGAACGTTCTCCCTTGACTTCTTTTCTTTTTAATCCCAGAATGCCAGACGGTATGCAGGGTATAGCGACTAAAACATGGTTTGACAGGAAACTCTTTTGCTTTGCTGACATAGTAGACGCAAGTTCCAGAGTCCTTCTCCCCTACGCCAACATATCTGCTAAATTCAATCTCCCTGGCAATTTCCAGTATCGGTATTTACAAGTAAGACACCTGATGCATTCCCTTTTTGCCTCCTTAGAAGTCTCTATCCCTACACTATTTGAAAGATTATGCAGAGCTGGGGTTTCTACTAAAGGCCTTATCTCAGATATATATCGTATTTTAGTTGCCCCATGCCCAGAAGACAAGCCAAATCACACCTATATGAGGAAATGGGAAGATTTCCTTGGTGAGACCATTCCCTTGTGTACGTGGAAACGGATCTGGGATACTGCCTCAAAGACATCTTTGTGCTATGTTTATAAGGAAAATCAGTATAAATTATGTATTGGTATCACACCCCATCACTACTACATAAACTAAACCCAACTATACCTGACAATTGTTGGAGGTGTGGAGCTACAGGAGGAGACATGCCGCACATATTCTGGGTATGCCCCAATATCCAGGGTTTCTGGAGGCTGGTGCAATCTCTTATTTATAAAGTAACTAACCTTCGGGTTCCCCTGGATCCTAAATTCTACATATTAAATATACCACTTGTTCAGCTGGGGAAGAGAGTGAAGCGGTTACTGTTGCATATGACCACAGCCGCCAGGTGTCTAATTGCCTGTAACTGGAGGTTAGCCCACCCACCCTCACTTGCCGATCTCCATTCTCGGATCCAAGATGTGAGAAGGATGGAGTATCTATCTGCCTTGTCAAATGACACGGTAGATCTTTTTGAAAGTGTTTGGTCACTTTGGGACACTTATTGGGCCAATAAAGAATAACAGTGAAGTTTGGCCTTGATGGAAGCCTGAAATATTCACCTTCCCAGCTCCTTCCCCCCCTCCTTATATTTCCCTGTCTAGTATTGTATTGTTCGTCTTGTCATATTCCCTGTTTTCATTGTATTAGTGGATATTAAGATATGTATACTGATTTCTGGTTTACAGTTATTGCTAACAAGCTTGTGAGACATATCTATACATTCATGTACTTTTTCTGTATCTGTTTAAAAATGTTAATAAAATACACAGTTAAAAAAAAAAAATTAGTCCATGAGGGAATCATGGCAGGGTGTTGTGAGTTCATTTTCCCCTTCGTCACTGAGGTCTGGTGAACTCCCTATTCTGGTAAAGGAAGGTAATGAGCCTGATTATCAGGCACCTGAGCCTAATGATGATGACTGGCTGAGTGGAGTCACGGACTGGATATAAGGCTGCCGACGCCCTTCTGCCCTGCGGGTGATTTCTCTTTGGACTTCTAGGAGACCAGTCTGATTCCTGCTCCTCTAAAGCTAAGTTTTCTGCTTTGCCTGCTAGCATTTGTGTTTTGTTTTTGTTTTCCTTGCTTTTCTGGATTCTGCCATTCCCTGCTGGGGTGAGCTGAATCTCCTTTTGCCGGTTGCTCTGTCTTCAGAATATTCCTGAGTACTGACATAGCTTTTTTGAAGCCTAGCGTCTTCAGGGCCTTTTTCACTGTCAGTTTGTTGGCTCTTATTTTTATAGGGTTTTTCACGGATTGCAGACAGCAGCCTTCCTGTCCTTTCCTATCTAGTTAGCTTGGGCCCCGTCTTTGCTCAGTCTATCTTTCTGTCTGTGTTAGTGTTCTTTCTTCTTGCTTCACCGTCATATGTTGGGGGCTGCCTTTTGCTTTGGGGTCTGCCCTGGGGCAGTTTAGATTTCCCTTTCTGTCTTTAGGCTATATAGTCCTCCGGCTGTGATCGAGGGGTCTAGGGCATCGTAGGAACCCCCCACGGCTACTGCTAGTTGTGTTGATAGGTTCAGTGGTCTGCAGTCCGATAGCTGCCAACTTCTCTGGTTTTCTGGACTTAGCTAGCATTTCTGTTTTTGCCTCCTACGGTGACTCATTCATAACAGCAGGGGGTGTAATATGCCATGGTATTGGAAGAGTGCAAGGGGGCGGTTACAGTGGGGGCTTTGCATGCCTCCATCAGGTGTCCCACCTCTATCTTTCCAATCCCCTATCTCACTTGTCGCCACCTTATTAGGCCTGGCGAATTGCAATTTACTTCTCAGATCTTGCCATCTCCTCAACAGGTCACTTGTAGTGATCCCATCTATCTCCTGGAAAGGAACTCCACTAGCTATCAGGTCACAAAACAACTCCTTCCTGCTCTTTCTTATTTGAGTATCATCCTCTTTTCTCCTTTCTTGATCTACTCTCTCTGCTGTACTATTTTTTGACACTTTTGCTCTCTCTAGAGCAGATAGCTGGGAGATTAAATTGCATGCTGTGTATACAGTAGTGGAATTTCCCATAAGTGCACTGAACATAGTGAACAATGGGGCTTTGTATGACGCTGGGGCACCTTCTATGAGCTTATTCTTCATCAATACTGTCAATATTGCAGCATCTGGTCCCTTCCAATCCTCTACAACAGCAAAGTGATCATTCAGATCTGGCAAAGGATTGTGAGTTATACCTCCTATGCATGCAATTTCTCTCAATCTCTGAACTCCATCTGCAAGAGACTCCCATCGTGTCTGTGGTATTATTCCCATAGGAGAGTCATACACTTGTGCCACAGAATCCCTAACCAAATGCAACAAAGAGAAAGTCTCTGTAGTGTCCCTTGCACGTCTCATTTTTAAACGCACCATAGGATCAATACAAACACTACAAAGTCCTACTGCCTCAAGATGGTTCAAGATTATAGTATCGGCTCCCTGATCCCATAATCTGAGAATCCATGCTAACAAAGGTTCTCCTGCTTGCTGCCTGTACCTGGTAGCTAATTCTGTTAATTCTCCTGCTGTAGAATTCCTAGTTTCCTCGGTCATTGAAGCTTCTGCTCCTGTAGCTGCGTTTCCTGCATCCATCCTATCTCCACTACGCTGTATGACTTCTCTCCTAGTTTTAGTAGTCACAATCGGTCTGGCTTGCTTTTCTTCCTCATCTGTCTCACTGTCACAGCCATCCCATTCTATCAAATCTGACCATTTCTCACGTGCAATCATGGTGCTAATCTGTGCAGTACAAATATCTGACACTGGCAGCTGTCTCCTCCTGCGCCTATTCTTATTCACATTTTTCATTACATAAGCTTCAAAATTCCTTTGCATATTGTCATGCTGTTTCATTTGGTCTCTCAAGACTGATTGCAAGCTAATCCTTTGCTCTATAGCTGTATGCAGCTCTAAACGCAAATTATCTATCTCCTCCTCTAAGCTTTGAGACACTTGCACACTATCCATCCAACGGCTGCTGCAGCTTTCTGCTCTTTTGCATCATACCTTGAGAGATCAAATTTGGCAGCCACATCCTGGGGATTTGATAAGCGCTGTCCCTCCATATATTTGTTACATTCCTGTGCCAATGGGGTCCACTTTCCTGGTAATACCCATTCTGGCAAAAGATCTGACACTACTCTCAGCTGCTTTCCTACTCTTAACAAACTTATTCAGTTTTGCAAACACTTTTATTCAAAACAATCCCACTTCTGACACCAATTTGTATTGTAAGGGTTCCAATGGATTGTAATGAATAAGAAAATCCTCACACAAGAATTGAATTTGCTAAATTGATTTACTACATAAATGATAAGATTAAACTATAAAACTATACATATGCATTAATCAGAAACAGGCTTTATTCATACTTTACATTATTCAGATAGTCTCATCTCAGTGTCCTCTCTCGTCTGTACACATCCCATCTTGTGTGTGTGTCCTTTTTTTTTTATATATAAAAACTTCTCTAAAGCCAAATTATGTGTTGGAGACTTAAACAGTATCTATTTAACATATAGTTAACAAGATAAAATCTCTGGGACTCTCATCTTTGAAATTCAAGACTTTTTTGTTTTTAGAAGATAAGTGTCAAGATAATAGTATAACTGATTGAAACTATATCAATAGTTGGTATTAATTGGAGTGTTGAAACCATTAAAAATAACTCATAGTATACAGTAAACCACTATTTGGGCGCATGGCAGAGCTCGGAAGGGAAGCAGCGCCATTTGACGTTTTTGGCTGGAATTGAGATCGGACACCATGTCGCGTTTGGAAAGCCCCTGATGTACAGTGGGGCAAAAAAGTATTTAGTCAGTCAGCAATAGTGCAAGTTCCACCACTTAAAAAGATGAGAGGCGTCTGTAATTTACATCATAGGTAGACCTCAACTATGGAAGACAAACTGAGAAAAAAAAATCCAGAAAATCACATTGTCTGTTTTTTTTTCATTTTATTTGCATATTATATGAGAGCTATAATTTTTCCATATTTTGACCCACCGAGTCATGTGAGGCCTTATTTTTTGCGGGACGAGTTGATGTTTTTATTGGTATCATTTTCGGACACGTGACATCTTTTGATCGCTTTTTATTCCGATTTTTGGGACGTAGAATGAACAAAAACCAGCGTTTCATGAATTTCTTTTGGGGAGTGCGTTTACACCGTTCCGCCTGTGGTAAAATTGATAAAGCAGTTCTATTCTTTGGGTCAGTACGGTTACAGCGATGCCTCATTTATGTCTTTTTTTTATGTTTTGGCACTTTTATGCAATGAAAATAATTTTATATAAAAAATAATTTTGCATCGCTTTATTCTGCGAGCTATAACGTTTTCTAAATTTTTTCTCTGATGCTGTGTCGCAGCTCGTTTTTTGTGGGACAAGATGACGTTTTCAGCGATCTGTCACAGGACACTGATGTCCCACCTGAGACTATGTAATAAAGTAAGTAAAAAATAAAAAAAAAAGTGTAAAAATTATTTTTAAATAATCGCTAAATAAATTAGTAAAAAAAAAAAAAATTCCCCAATAAATTCATTTTTTGAAAATAAAAAAAAACAATAAAAATACACACATTTGGTATCGCTGCGTCCGTAGCGACCCGCCCTATAAAACTGTCCCATTAGTTAACCCCTTTAGCGAACCCCTTAAAAAATAAAAAACGAAGCAAAAATGATTTATCATACCACCTAACAAAAAGTGCAATAACGCGCGATCAAAAAGACTCATATAAATATCCATGGTACCGCTGAAAACGTCATCTCGTCCCGCAAAAAACGAGCCACCATACAGCGTCATCCACAAAAAAGTTAAAAAGTTATAGCTCGCAGAATAAAGCGATGCAAAAATAATTTTTTTATATAAAATTGTTTTCATTGCAAAAAACCGACAAAACATAAAAAAAGACCTAAATGAGGTATCGCTGTAACTGTACCGACCCGAAGAATAAAACCGCTTTATCAATTTTACCGCACGCGGAACGGTGTAAACGCACCCCCCCCAAAAGAAATTCATGAAACGCTGGTTTTTGTTCATTCTGCGTCCCAAAAATCGGAATAAAAAGCGATCAAAAAATGTCACGTGCCCGAAAATGGTACCAATAAAAACGTCAAACTCGTCCCGCAAAAAATAAGACCTCACATGACTCGGTGGGTCAAAATACGGAAAAATTATAGCTCTCAATATGTGGTGATGCAAAAACTATTTTTACAATAAAAAGCGTCTTTTAGCGTGCAACAGCCGCCAAACATAAATACCGCCATAAATAGTAAATCAAACCTCCCGTTATCACCCCCTTAGGCTAGTTTCACACTTGCTTTTTTTTGCAGCGCGTTTTTCCCGCAAAAAAACGCATTGAAAAAACGCATACAAAAGCATACAACTGCTGCGTTTTTTTCAAGCATTTTTATGAGCATGCATGAAAAAAACGCAGCGTTTTTATGCGTTTGTATGCGTTTTTAGTGCGTTTTTACCGTGTTTGCGTTTTTTCCAACATTAGGTGGCCCCTCACACTAACCCAAACCATGACTTTACTAACCCTGACCCTGACCCTAACCCTGACCCTAACCCTGACCCTAACCCTTAACCAAACCATACTTAACCCTAACCCAAACCCTAAACCCTAACTAACCCTATCCCTAACCCTAACCCTGACCCTAACCCTTAACCAAACCATACTTAACCCTAACCCTGACCCTAACCCTTAACCAAACCATACTTAACCCTAACCTAAACCCTAAATAACCCTAACCCTGACCCTAACCCTTAACCAAACCATACTTAACCCTAACCCAAACCCTAAACCCTAAATAACCCTAACCCTAACCCTGACCCTAACCCTTAACCAAACCATACTTAACCCTAACCCTGACCCTAACCCTAACCCTGACCCTAACCCTTAACCAAACCATACTTAACCCTAACCCTGACCCTAACCCTTAACCAAACCATACTTAACCCTAACCCCAACCCTAACCCTGACCCTAACCCTAACCCTAAACCCCCTTAACTAACCCTAACTCTAACTCAAACCCCTAAATTCCATGGTTAACAAAAAAAAAACGCATGTGCAAAAAAACGCATACATGAGCATGCCAGTGCGCATGTATGCGCATCCATAGGCTATAATGGCCATTTTTAGCGCAAAACGTGCGCATATGTGCGCATGCGCTTTTTTGCAGGGCCAAAAAATGCAACATGCTGCGTCTGGAAAATACAAACGCACACCCCAAAAAAACGCAGCGCATGAAAATCGCATACATGCGCTTACCAGCACGCAGGTATGCGCACCCATGTTAAATATAGGGGAAAAAACGCATGCGCACGTATGCGTTTTTTTCAAGCGCAAAAAAACGCAAATGTGAAACCAGCCTTAGTTAGGGAAAAATAATAAAATAAAAAAAAATGTATTTATTACCATTTTCCCATTAGGTTTAGGGCTAGGGGTGTGTTGGGGTTAGGGTTGGAGTTATAATTTGGGGGTTTCCACTGTTTGGGCACATCAGGTACTCTCCAAATGCAACATGGCGTCTGATCTCAATTCCAGCCAATTCTGCGTTGAAAAAGTCAAATGGTGCTCCTTCCCTTCCAAGCTCTGCCATGCGCCCAAACAGTTTTTACCCCCCATATAGGGTATCAACATACTCAGGACAAATTGCAAAACAACTTTTGGGGTCCAATTTCTCCTGTTACCCTTGGGAAAATAAAAAAAATTGGAGACTAATTTATCATGTTTGTGGAAAAAATACGATTTTTTTTATTTTCATGCCTGGGTATTATAAACTTCTATGAAGTACTTGGTAGTTCAAAGTGCTCACCACACATCTAGATAAGTAGGGCAGCACGGTGGCTCAGTGGTTAGCGCTGCAGCTTTGCAGCGCTGGAGTCCTGGGTTCGAATCCCACCAAGGACAACATCTGCAAGGAGTTTGTATGTTCTCCCCGTGTTTGCGTGGGTTTCCTCCCACACTCCAAAGACATACTGATAGGGAATTTAGATTGTGAGCCCCATCAGGGACAGTGATGAAAATCTGTGCAAACTGTAAAGCGCTGCGGAATATGTTAGCGCTTTATAAAAATAAAGATTATTATTATTATAAGTTCCTTAGGGGGTCTAGTTTCCAAAATGGTGGCATTTGTGGGGGGTTTCCACTGTTTTGGTACATCAGGGGTTTTCCAATCGCGACATGGTGTCCGATCTCAATTCCAGCCAAAAACGTCAAATGGCGCTGCTTCCCTTCCGAGCTCTGCCATGCGCCCAAATAGTCATTTACACCCACATATGGGGTATCAGCGTACTCAGGACAAATTGCACAATAACTTTTAGGGTCCTGGTACCCTTGGAAAAATAAAAATTGGGGGTGAAAAGATCATTTTTGTGGAAAAAATGATTTTTTTAATTGTACCGCTGTACGTTATAAACTTCTGTGAAGCCCTTGTGGGTTCAAAGTTCTCACCACATATCTAGATAAGGTCCTTGGGGGGTCTAGTTTCCAAAATGGGGTCACTTGGGGGGGTTTCCACTGTTTAGGTACATCAGGGGCTCTCCAAACGCGACATGGCGTCCGATCTGAATTCCAGCCAATTTTGCATTTAAAAAGTCAAACGGCGCTCCTCCTGCTGAGGTCTGCCATGCGCCGAAACAGTGGTTCCCCCCCACATATCAGGTATCGGCGTACTCAGGACAAATTGCACAATAACTTTTGCAGTCCAATTTCTCCTGTTACCCTTGGTAAAATAAAAAAATTGAACCTGAAGTTTTTTTTTGTGAAAAAAAGTTAAATGTTAATTATTTTTTTTTTTTTTAAATATTCAAAAAATTCCTGTGACGCACCTAAAGGGTTAATAAACTTCTTGAATGTGGTTTTGAGCACCTTAAGGGGTGCAGTTTTTAGAATTGTCACTTTTGGGTATTTTCTATCATATAGACCCCTCAAAGTGGCTTCAAATGTGATGTGGTCCGTAAAAATAAAATGGTGTTGCAAAAATGAGAAATCGCTGGTCAATTTTTAACCCTTATAACTTCCTAACAAAAAAAAAATTTGGTTCCAAAATTGTGATGTAAAGTAAACATGTGGGAAATGTTACTTATCAAGTTTTTTGTGTGCAGTATCTCTGTGATTTAAGGGCATAAAAATTCAAAGTTGGAAAATTGCGAAATTTTCAAAACTTTCGCCAAATTTCCTTTTTTATTCACAAATAAACGCAAGTTATTTGAATGAAATTTTACCACTAACATGAAGTACAATATGTCACGAGAAAACAATGTCAGAATCACCGGGATCCATGGAAGTGTTTCAGAGTTATTACCTCATAAAGGGACAGTGGTCAGAATTGTAAAAATTGGCCTGGTCGTTAACGTGCAAACCACCCTTGGGGCTTAAGGAGTTAAACCTTCCCGGCCATCACTGCCAGAGTTCCTCACTAAAACAATACGGTCTTCTGCCACCAGTTCCTCGATCGACATAAGCCCCATCCGACAACAGACTTATATTGTGTCAGAAACCAACCTTGGTATATAATATAACCAACCGAGCGTGCGGACATGGATATTCGTGGATTGAGATAAAAGAGCAGTCAAGATTATTTTTATATATAATCGTCTAAAAGGCGCACTAGAAATATACAAGCATATATTTACAGAACAATATACAAGTACGCTGTCAGGAGTGTAGTACAAAGGATTGGGTATAGATAGGTTGCAATTACCGTGTTATGCAGCATGTGACCACAGGGTGGTGCTGATTGATCCATTGTCTAAATCTTAGTTACAGGCTTTCCTGGCTGCGTCAGCTAACGTATCCTTGGGCCATTAGAAAAACTAAGCTCAACAATGAGCAGCTCTCTTATCACCTTGGCTGTCCCCTCCCACACTTTGTTGCCTCCCTTGGGCTGGACTGCCTCCCTCATCCCATGCTTGAGAATATAATTTTCTGCCTAGAACCATGGAGGTTTATAACTTGGCGCAAGAAGCTCTGAATGGGTTGGTTGTACCGCCACTGGATTCCGCTGGATTTTATCTGCGCATAGGGATCAAAGATGCCTACTGTATGTAATTCCCATTAGCTTTGCTTTATAACTCCATAATACAGAGTGCTACAGGTGACTAAATAATGTGGGCGAGTGGGGATAAGAATGCCAATTTGGATTATGCGCTCAGATAGTTTCAAAGATATTGCATTCTGTTATTAGGTCATTTTCCAGATTCCATATCTCAGTCTGCTGTGACTTGTTGTACCATGTGCTTAGTCACACAAAGGGGTCAGCTGGCTTGCAGCTGCAGAAGATTTCACACCATTGTATCAAGAGCTTCAAAGGGCTTGTTCTTGTAGTTATTTAAAAAGATAAACACTGCATGGCTTTTTATGTCCTTGGGGATGCCAAGGGAGGGGGTACATTTCAGGAGTGGAAGGAGATGTCCTCAACTTAAAATCCAAAATGGATTCTCCCTTGTCCCTCATAATAAATATCTATCTATCTATCTATCTATCTATACATACATACACACACACACACACACACACACACACACACACACACACACACACACACACACACACACACACTGGCTTGCGAAAGTACTCGGCCCCCTGGAACTTTTCAACCTTTTCCCATATATCATGCTTCAAACATAAAGATACCAAATGTAAATTTTTGGTCGTGAATCAACAACAAGTGGGACACAATTGTGAAGTTGAATGAAATTTATTGGTTATTTTAAATTTTTGTGGAAATTCTAAAACTGAAAAGTGGGGTGCAGCAAACTCACTCCAGAAGTTCATTGTGGATCTCTGAATGATTCAATGTTGTCCTAAATGACTAATGATGATAAATATAATCCACCTGTGTGTAATCAAGTCTTCCTATAAATGCACCTGCTCTGTGATAGTCTCAGGCTTCTGTTTGACGCACAGAAAGCATCATGAAGACCAAGGAACACAACAGGCAGGTCCGTGATACTGTTGTGGAGAAGTTTAACCCCTTTCTGACATCAGACGTACTATCCCGTCCATGGGACCCGGGCCCCTATGCCCATGGACGGGATAGTACGTTTAGGCCGCTGATCGCGGCCGGGTGTCAGCTGATTATCACAGCTGACACCCGGCACAATGTGTCAGGGGCGGTCATGGACCGCCCCCGACACGTTAACCCCTTGCACACCGCGATCAAACAAGATCGCGGTGTACCGGGGGTTAAAGGGAAGCATCGGCAGGGAGGGGGCTCCCTCCGTGCTTCCCTGAGCCCCCCACAGCAGCGCACCTTTCTGAATGTAATCATTGGGCGTGGGCCAACTATGTCATTGAGGTCAGGGTCAGATGTCAAAATGTCCCAATGTTTATTGAGAACACCTCTCACTCTTTTGTTCTGTCAATCGAAGGTCCCTATAATCCTAGTTCCTTCAGAGACCCCCTTGGGGCCATTGTCTCGACTCTGTAATAAAGAATTCCTATCTTTGGCAAGGGCATGTTGATAAGATTGTTCAACAATGTCTCTAGGATAGCCCTTATCCAGGAATCTTTTCATATCTGTTGACTGAAGCTTGAGGCTGTGTGCACACGCTGCGGATTTTGCTGCGGTTCCCTATGGGAATCAAAAACCGCAATGCAGACGGTGTGGAATTTTCCGCGCGGATTATCTGCGGTTTTCAATCCGCAGAAAGAATTGACATGTCAATTCTTTCTGCGGATTCTGCTGCGGTTTGCCATCTCCTCCATTGAGGAGATGAAAAACCGCAGGGCAAAACCGCAGAGCAATCCGCAGGTAAAACCGCAGGTATTTTGACCTGCGGATTTTACAAAATCCGCGTGGATGAATCCGCACCTAATACGCAGCGTGTGCACACAGCCTGAAGGTATCCATGTCCTGCTCGGCTCTCCATACTGAGTATGCGCCATTTGAGCAGGGGAGATCGGCGCCTTCCAGGTATTCACGCCCGCGTATCGCGGCGTTTGAGCTATGTGCGCTGACTTGCTGCGGCGCTGTGAGTGACATCAGACCGCGACGCGGTCTGACGCGCGCTGGTTTACCCACGCCAGCTCACAGCGGTGCAGGGAGTGACGTCAGCGGGAACGCCCACCTATCGCGATGCGGCTGATGACACGTATCTGGTCTATGTATGCCGACTCATAGCGGCGATGGGAGTGACATGGGCTGGAGCGCACATCCACCAATCACAGCACGGTATGTGACACGCGCGCTGGCTCGCCGCAATGCTGTGATGAATATCAGCTGTTATGCAGGTGTGTTGATGGTGGAACGCACGCCGGACCTTTGGGCAATGGCGGTATCATTCTTATGAATCAATCATGGTGGATTTGAGTGACGGGCTATTTGGTCATTCATGAGGGATCTGATTTGGTTGATAGAGCACAATTGGCTACATATGAGGTCTGTGTTGAAACTAATGCTTTGAATATATTATGACATCCAGATTCAGAGACTTCTAAGGTCTGAAGGAAGTGGGCGTTAACTATGAACTATAGTGTCTATTTATATGGGGTGTTTGGCCATTTTTCCACACAGCATCTAACTATCCACCTCCTGATGATCCTATTGGGAGAAACGCGTTGAGGTTTTGCCTATCCATCATCAAAAATCTGAGTACCCCTCTATTTGTTATCAACAACTTGCATATCTTTAGTGTTGTATTATGCATTAATTGTTCTGCCTTCCAAACCATTGCTGTGTTACCCTAATGTCTTATCTATAGCCCTCATAGGGCATCATTAGGGCGAGCCGCTGACCAGTAGGGTGTCAACCTCCGCTGACAGGAAGGTTATAGATACAGGGAACAGATAGTTTAGGTAATCCAACCCGCACTTGTCACTTTGATGTCTTGTCTTTTGCACTTTTTTCTATTGTTGTCTACCCAATTACCTAATGGCAACCCCTATACACTCCTTTCCTGAATAATTGAGTGACTAGAAGAGGCACTTATTTAGGTTGATTCAGGAGACTTAGGGTACAGCCGCCGTGGAACGGGGGCGCCAATCTCGATAATGTGTAGGGTGCCAACCTCCGTTGTTAGGCAGTTTGTGATATCAGGACCCTATTGTAGGGCATAGTAGATGACACGGTTGTTTGTCTAGAATGTGTGGATGTTTTGTCTTTTATTCAGACTTTATTAAAGGTTAATTTTTAATCTGCATCTATATCTAATAACTTTGTAAAGGTCCTTGATATACATATAAAAACAAATGAGACATCGATTCACTGATCCACCTGACAAGGATGTGTACAGTGAAGACATCGGGATGTCCTTCGGACTGGAGAAGTGCGGCCGGTTGGTAATAAAGAGAGGCAAGGTAGTCAAGACCAATGGAGTGGAGTTACCAGAAGGGCACGTAGCAGATGTACAGACATGCTGCAAGTATCTCGGCATTCCACAGGGATGCAGGAACCATGTTGAGGAAGCAAGAAAAGCAGCAACATCCAAATACTATCAAAGGGTAAGACAGGTTCTGAAGAGCCAGCTCAATGGGAAGAATAAAATCTGCGCCATCAATACATATGCCCTGCCAGTTATCAAATACCCTGCTGGAAACGCTAAAGAAAGGGGCACAATAGCGCAGTTACCCAATAAACAATTAGTGGACTATAAGGTTGAATTCTCATCTTTGCTGTTATGAGTTGCACAACACATATAATGAAAATTTGTCAGGAGGGCTGCAAAGGGCACCACGACGGATCTTCCAAGAAATTCTGGACAGGATATTCAAGATGCTTATAATTCCGCATCTTGAAGAGTTGCATACTTTATTCAGGGCTATAAAACTACGTTTTTCGTGGCTGTCCTGTCCACTTCCTCAGGTACATAGCCAATACTAGCGACATGGTATCACTCACATATATAAAAGGTGGGCTGGACTTAAAAAAAAAATGTGCCTGAGGAAATGCACAGGACGTCCACGAAATGCGTAGTTTTACAGCCCTGAATAAAGTATGGAACTCTTCTGAACCCAGTGCTTCCCTTGCCTGATTTTTGGAGGAGCGTGGAATTATCGGCATCTTGAATATCCTGTCCAGAATTTCCTACTGGCATAGTGTGCTGGCCAATGGAAGCTGCAGATGTGAAGACACGAAAGCTCCTCACAATGCATGGAGGTCTCCACCCTATGTCTAGCACCCAAAGATTGTATACCAACAGAAAGGAGGGTGGTCGAGGCTTGATAAGCATCCAAGCCATCATCACAGATGAAACAAGGAGTATCCAGGAATATATCAGAAGAATGGCGCCAAAAGATGAGATGCTGAGAGAGAGCCTAAGGCAGCAACAACAACAGAAGGAAGAACAGGAACATGAAGCGCCATGACAAGACAAGCCACTGCATTGGACATGCCATCGACAGATAATAAAAGTGGTTGACATGGATAAATCCTACCAATGGCTGGAGAAAGCTGGACTCCGAGACAGCACAGAGGCACTAATCATAGCAGCACAAGAGCAAGCACTAAGTACCAAATCCATAGAAGCAGGAATCTACCACACAAGACAAGACCCAAGGTACAGACTATGCAAAGAAACCTCAGAAACCGTCCAGCACATAGTGGCAGGATGCAAAATGCAAGCAGGAACAGCATATACTGAACGCCACAACCAAGTAGCGGGCATTGTATACAGGAACATCTGCACAGCACTAATGGCCCAAGTCCTCCTAAGTCCAGGTGGGAGACCCCAGAAAAAGTGTTAGAGAATGAAAAGGCTAAAATCCTGTGGGATTTCAAGATCCAGATGGATAAGCAGGTGTTGGCTTACCAACCAGACATTGTCATAGTAGACAAGGATCAGAAGACAGCAATGATAATAGATTTGGCAGTGCCAAGTGACAGCAACATCAGAATGAAGGAATAAGAGAAGCTGGAGAAATTACAGGTCCTCAAAGGAGAACTGGAGAAGATGCAGAAGGTGAAGGCAACAGTGATTCCAGTGGTGATGGGAGCACTTGGAACAGTGACCCCTAAGTTGGAAGAATGGCTACAACAGATCCCAGGAGCAACATCTGAGCTCGCTGTCCAGAAATGCGCAATACTAGGAACAACTAGGATCTTGCGCAGGGGATTTGGATGTTTCGCTCCCAGCAGTTCGCCCCCGCACATTTCGTCCCCAGCATTTGGCCCCCAGGATGTTTCACCCCCGCACATATCGCCCCCAGCAGTCTCCTGCAGTTCGCCCCCAGATGTTTTGCCCCCAGCAGTTCGCCCCCGGATGTTTTGCCCCTAGCAGTTCACCCCCGGATGTTTTGCCCCTAGCAGTTTGCCCCCGGATGTTATGCCCCCGGATGTTATGCCCCCGGCAGTTTCGCCCCCGGATGTTATACTCCCGGCAGTTTGCCGCCGGATGTTTCGCCCCAGGATGTTTCACCCCCGGCAGTTTGCCACTGGATGTTTTGCCCCCGGATGTTTCACCTACAGCATTTTGTTCCTGGGTGTGTTGCCATATGATGTTTCGCCCCTAGCATTTTGACCACAGATGTTTAACCCTCAACATGGGGTCAACATGCAGGGAACAAAACATCTAGGGCTGAACATACCTGGTGGGAAAAATACAGGACCCCAATTGCTGGAGATTTCTGTGGCTTCCTTTTCAGTAGCTCCCCGAGAGTCTCTTCTGGCTGACCTTAAAGGAGTATTATCACGCTAGAACACAAAAAAACTGACATACCTGTCGCAGCTGCAGCTCCTTGGGTCCCGGAATGCAGTCTAGCTGTTCCCCGTGACATCTTCTCCTCCTTCCGGCTGTCTCTTCATCTTGCCTGGATCACTGATCCATGAAGCATGAAGAATGCTGTGGCAGTGAGGCCGAATGTCTCCTGACCCCTCACTGACATGACGTCACTCCTGCTCCATTCATCAGTCAATCCAGGGGGCAGGATGCCTCTCCTGTCACCAAGACACTGCTGCGCATGCGCAGTGCCGCGATGAGATCAGACACAAGAAGACGCTGGGAAGGAGAGGACTCGTGGTGGCCTCCGGATCCAGCATGGCGATCGCCAGCCCACACAGCCAGGCGAAGATCAGGCAAAGATGAGCAGAAGACCTCTAGGTAAGTACCAGGAGGGGAAGATTGGCAGCATGCTTACCGCAACATGATTGCTGAAAGCATGCTGGCTTATTTTGCTGTTCGGCATGAGAATACCCCTTTAATGCAGGTTATGTATGGAAGCAGAGGGACTATTGACTGACAGCAGGGTTAATCCCACCAACCATCTCTGCAGAACTGAGAGATTTGCTTTGCTGAACTAAAGTGGTGGTTAACCAGCTTCTACAGAACCTCTTTATCAGGTCTTTAGAAGGGTGGTTTTGGGATTAGCCCTCACAGAACACTGTACCAGTATACCAAAGAATGGAGCAGCAGATAAAAGTGGCATTCTCACTTCAGGATCCCTTTTTCTATTGATGCCCATTCCTCAGATTAGGCCAAGAATAGGGTCCAGTTGTATTCTGCATTGAACCAGCTGTTTATCAGCAGCTTTCAGCACCAACGACAAGGACAAGTGACTGGAAGCTGCAGCCATAGCTCTCCATGATTTCAGTGAGATCCAGGGAAGATGTGACAGCGCCTGGTAAAGAGCTGATTCACTGTGACATGCCTTATACAGGGGCATGCACTGCTCTGTGCAGAGAAATGCATGTTCTGGATGGAACTTGGTTGTGTGCATTATTATTATTATTATTATTATTTTGCATTTATATAGCGCCATTTATTCCATGGTGCTTTACATGTGAAAAGGGGAAATATAGACAAGTATAATAAACATGTGTAAGACAGGGGACACACAAGTACATAAGGAGAGGGGACCCTGCCCTCGAGGGCTCACCGTCTACAGGGATGGGTGAGGATACAGTAGGAGAGGGTAGAGCATTTCGTGCAGTGGTTCAGTAGACCGACGATCATTGCAGGCTATAGGCTTGTCAGAACAGGTGGGTTCTTCAGGTTCTTCTTGATGGTGAGAGTCTGATGTGTTGCGGCAGAGAGTTCCAGAGTATGGGGGAAGTCCTGGGGATGGAACAACACCGCAAAGGGTTATTGCTGGTTATAGGGTTAATTTGGCTGAACTAAATCCACTTGGAATCTCCTATACACACCAGCTAGTTTCTAGAAAGGGTAACACCCAGAAATTCAGTGGTGTTTTTCCCTGGCTTCATACTGTATATGCGGTTTTGATTCATTCCTCACTTGGACCTGGAGGAAGCCACATGTAGTGTTGAAACATGTCGTCCAAAAGGGATTGACTAAATGCAAAATTGTTACTGAAGAAACATGGAACCTTTTTAATGGAAAAATAAAAGTCACCTTCCACGACAGCCATATCGGAGGATGTCTCCCTGCCCTAATGGGGGACAGGAAATGCACAAGAGGTTAAATAACCCTCCCCTTCCTGCTATCTCCAGTGTTTTTCCTGTCCCCTATGGGGCATGAAGAGGTCCTGATATTGCTGCCGTGGCCGGCGACCGCAGACACTACAACATCAGATACCTGTAACGCCGGGCAGTCAACAGTCGGGGGCTCTGCTCTCCTCCGTAGGAAGGCTGCTCCCATCTCCACTTTGGTGGTACTCGAAACCTTTGCCTGCCCCTCCTGCGCCCCTCAGCGGGGTAAAGCAGGGCGGTGCTGTGTGGCCAGGGTCCTCCTGGAGCTCCCCAGCATCCTCCTCCTCATGCGGCATGCAATCCGGGCACGCACGTGCTCACCTGAGGTGGCGTTGGGATTGACGTTGAACGTCCGGTTTGCCTTCCACCTGTGTGCCAGGCGGGAACGCACGCTCGACCTGCAGTTACCGGACTGCGGGTACGGTCCGGGGCCCCAGCCACCGGCCCTTCTGGGCTGAGCGTGGCTGCTCTCGTCAGGCAGCCGCTAAGCAGCTTGAGGCAGGCCGGGACCAGAATGGAGCACCGCCGAGTGTGCAGGGGCAACCGCTGAGCAGCTGGGGAATTCAGCTGTGGGGAGGGGTGATTGAAATGACCCCCACCCTTGGACCGAGGGGAGGAGGAGCACACAACATGCTGGATGGACCCCGGTTATTCTAATACTGGTCTGGGTGCATCCAGGTAAGGCCATTACCTGTACAGTGACTGTGGCTGACTGACCATGGTCGGCGACAAACCCTTACTGCTTGCTACTGCGGAGCACAGTGTCACCCTCCTACTGTAAGTAGCGGGGTGGGTCCCCCCCTTTTTCTGTCCAGAGTAGTCTCGGAGGTGGCTTAGTATGCCTTCTCTCTTGTAGGGAGACAAGGCCTCTGACTCTAAAAAGAATAAACCAGGTGTGGTTCCAGGCCTCCCTCTTCATATAGGAGTAGCTTTGTCAGCCCTGCATGGACGATGTATTACGTACAGAGCAGCCTTCCCTACTGGACAGTATAAAAACTCTCATCGGTCAAGAAGTCCTATCTTCTATGACGACATTTTCCCAGCCACAGCCCCCTCCTGCTAGGAGGAAATCTGCACCTGTGGAATCTGATTGACTCGGGCGAATTTGATACCTCTAACTCAGAGGATGCTTGGGAAAATGAGGGTTCCACTTCCACCCTCAGATCTGGGAATACTATTTCTATTCCGAAGGTGCCTCCTGCCATTCTAGGCTAAGTGTGACTACATTCGTCACGGCCGCGAAGTAGCTTGAGGCTGGGCCGGGACGGGAATGAGAGACCAGATTAGTTAGTACGGGAGGAGGAAGTGGAATTTTCTATATAAGATGAGATGTTTGGAGGGGCTGAAGCTTTCACGGCTGGTAATGGGCCCCTCCCGAGAGAGACTTGGTGTCACCTCAGAATTGAGGAATCGTTTTTTCCCTTGGACGGAGGTGGCTCCTTATGGGAAGTCCCTAAAGAGGACGTGCAGGAGAGCGGTTCTTCCCAGGGCTCTGGAGTCGATAAGCCAAACCTGCGACTCCGACTCCACGACTCCGACTCCCACTCCCACACATATTGCTTATATTTAAGTGAAAAATTTATTGTAGTACAATGTGAACCTCAGACATTTAATCATTTTTATGATCCAATAATCAAGATATTTAGATAGAACAGAATATACACTTACTGGCCACTTTATTAGGTACACCTGTCCAACTGTGTGTTAAGACTTAATTTCTAATCAGCCAATCACATGGCGGCAACTCAGTGCATTTAGGCATGTAGACATGGTCAAGACAATCTCCTGCAGTTCAAACCGAGCATCAGTATGGGGAAGAAAGGTGATTTGAGTGCCTTTGAACGTGGCATGATTGTTGGTGCCAGAAGGGCTGGTCTGAGAATTTCAGAAACTGCTGATCTACTGGGATTTTCACGCACAACCATCTCTAGGGTTTACAGAGAATGGTCCGAAAAAGAAAAAAAATCCAGTGAGCGGCAGTTCTGTGGCCGGAAATGCCATGTTGATGCCAGAGGTCAGAGGAGAATGGGCAGACTGGTTCGAGCTGATAGAAAGGCAACAGTGACTCAAATTGCCACCCATTACAACCAAGGTAGGCAGAAGAGCATCTCTGAACGCACAGTGCGTCGAACTTTGAGGCAGATGGGCTACAGCAGCAGAAGACCACACTGGGTACCACTCCTCTCAGCTAAGAACAGGAAACTGAGGCTACAATTTGCACAAGCTCATCGAAATTGGACAGTAGAAGATTGGAAAAACGTTGCCTGGTCTGATGAGTCTCGATTTCTGCTGCGACATTCGGATGGTAGGGTCAGAATTTGGAGTAAACAACATGAAAGCATGGATCCATCCTGCCTTGTATCAACGGTTCAGGCTGGTGGTGGTGGTGTCATGGTGTGGGGAATTTTTTCTGGGCACTCTTTGGGCCCCTTGGTACCAATTGAGCATCGTTGCAACGCCACAGCCTACCTGAGTATTGTTGCTGACCATGTCCATCCCTTTATGACCACAATGTACCCAACATCTGATGGCTACTTTCAGCAGGATAATGCGCCATGTCATAAAGCTCGAATCATCTCAGATTGGTTTCTTGAACATGACAATGAGTTTACTGTACTCAAATGGCCTCCTCAGTCACCAGATCTCAATCCAATAGAGCATCTTTGGGATGTGGTGGAACGGGAGATTCGCATCAGGGATGTGCAGCCGACAAATCTGCGCCAACTGTGTGATGCCATCATGTCAATATGGTCCAAAATCTCTGAGGAATGCTTCCAGCACCTTGTTGAATCTCTGCCACGAAGAATTGAGGCAGTTCTGAAGGCAAAAGGGGGTCCAACCCCTTACTAGCATGGTGTACCTAATAAAGTGGCCAGTGAGTGTATATTGGTGTACTACCCGGTTTTCATTCTTTTTGGTACAGATATGGATAAATGGATAGATAGAGCAGATTTCTAATCTGCTTTTGCTATTGAGTAACATTATCTATGAGCTCAAAAACCTTTCAGGTGATGCAGTTTTTTAAAAAGATGATCAACTTTTGCAGCTGAAAAACGTATCCTCAAAAAACACAGGAAAAACGCTGTGTGTGAATGTAGCCTTAGATCAGGAATATAACAGCCATTTATAGGACACTTCATAACTTTCCCAAACTCCTATGAAAAAATATTCAGCACATCCTGCATTGAATTACTGTACCCAATTTATTATATATTTTAGGAGTCGGTCCATTTTATACCGACTCCAACTCCGACTCCACCAAAATGAGCACCGACTCCACGACTCCGACTCCGACTCCACAGCCCTGGTTCTTCCATTTAAGGGCAACTCTCAATGGCAAGCTTGCTCAGGAAATCCTGGGATGCCTCCACAATCCTGCTTAAGGCCAATATAGCCTCTACGTGGGTAGCCGGGTCCCTGTCTGCTGGTGGCGTACGCCGGAGGATAACCTCACTCAGGGGACCTCCAGGGAAGAAACCCTTGACTCTCTTTCCCTATTACAAAAGCAACAGGGTTCCTAGCGGATGCTTCCGCTAAGTCCGTCCGGGTAGCTGCGGTGCCAACCGGCCCTTCTAGATTCGTCAGGTGGCGGCTGCTAAGCAGCTTGAGGCTGGGCCAGGACCCGAATGGGAGACCAGCCTGCAATCGCAGGTCACGGGTCATGCATTTACCTCTCCATCTCAGCCAGGGGAACTCTGTGGCTGAAAGCTTGGGGAGGAAACTTTGTCAAACGTCTATACGTTTCCCTTTCAGGGAAATTATGTGGTCCAGCACTGGATGATATCCTAGAGAAAGCCACTGATAAAAAGAAGTCTCTTCCGGAACCTAGGAAATGATTTTTTTCATCTCCCTCCCCGTGACCAGTCCTCCCCGAATTCACGGGGGCCGACCCTTGAATTTCATTGATTGTTGCAATCCAAAACCTCAAACCAATGGGTTATTCGCACCTTTCACAATGGACTGAGATTGAGGTTCGAGAGTCTTCCCCCTCAATGCCTAAGTGTGATGTCCTTGCAGGCGTACCTCCAAAAATCCTTGCTGTCAGACATAGACACTTCTGCAAGGCTATCTCCCCAGTTCCACGCGGTGCGTGACTGCTCACGTCAGGTGTCAATTGCTAGGAGGCTTGGAGCAGGTCCGGGACCAGAATTGGAGACCAGCGGGCAAATCGACATATAGGCAGAGGCCACTACTCTCGCACAGGCGTAATTGTAAAATCCTCAGGAAAGCAGGATTATAATAAACTTAAAACCCTTGAACCAAGTGGTAAAGTACAGATGATTGAGGATGGAGTCGGTTAGGTCGGCAAGCCCCCTCATAGGACAAATTGGGTGTTGGCCACAGTAGACCTGAGGGACGCTTACTATCATGTCCCGATTCATCCAGACCACAGGGAATTCCTCAAGTTTGCAGGTTTCCAGGGTCCCCGGGTCAACCACTACCAATTCAATGTCCTGCCGTTTGGGGTGTCATCAGCCCCTCGAGTGTTTACCAAGATAATGGCAGAGGCAATGATCTTCATTTGCCAGCAGAGGATTTTCATTGTCCCATACCTAGACGACCTTCTAATAAGGGCTCCATCCATGTCTCGCATGAACCAGGACGTAGGAAAGTCCCTGGAGATTTTACAGTCCTTGGGTTGGATCCCCAACATGGAGAAGTCAGACCTTCCTTCGTCAGGGAAGAAGTTCTTAGGGATACTCCTGGACTCAGGAAGGCGAACATCTTTCTTACCCAGGGAACGACAACTCGACCTTGTTCAGAGGTCCTCCAGGTTCAGAGACCAGAGAGCACCAACCCTGAGACTCAGTATCTATCCTAGGTTCGCTTACAGCGTGCGTCCAAACTGTTTCCTGGGTGCAAGCCCATACTCGGTTCCTTCGGTCCTATGTACTCCGGTGTTCGAAGAAGTATCGTAATACTCTGACCAAGAGAACCCCTTATCCTGGTCATGTGAAGGCGTCTCTCCTATGGTGGCTAGACTACCAGAACCTCCAGCAGGGCGTCAGCTGGGATCAACTCTCCCTGAAAATTGTGACCACAGACGCCAGTCAGAGAATCTGGGGTGCTATAGTGGAGAAATCACACTTCCAGGGGGTATGGCCCCCAGACGTCAGAGCCAGCTCCTTGAATGTGAGAGAACTGAAAACTGTGGAGGAAGCGTTGAAAGCAGCATCAACCTTTGTCCAAATCATCATGTACGTGTCTGCCCAGACAATGCGACTACGGTGTCCTTCATCCGACACCAAGGAGGCATGAAATTCTTCATCCAAAAAATTGGTAGCTGCAAGAAATTTTTCTTGGGCAGAGAAACGTCTGTTGTCCATATCAGCAGGCGAACTTCCTCAGCAGGAAGGACGTTCATTCCGGGGAATGGAGCCTAGACCAAACAGTATTTTTGCCTCTGGTGTCAAGGTGGGGAAATCCCGATGTGGACCCTTTTTGCCAGCGGTCAAAACGCGAAGGTGGAAACTTTTTTCCCTCAGTCCCACCGACGGAGCATGGGGAGTAGATGCCTTCTCCCATCCTTGGCAGTTCAATCTGGCTTACACCTTCCCTCCGATTCCCACGGTAGCGAAAAAAATGCTGAAGATACAGGCAGAACAAGTCGCCTCAATCCTAGTGGGTCCCTTGTGGCCATGGAAAAGCTGGTACAGAGCCTTACAGAACATGGCTCAGGAAGGCCCAATACTTCTGCCCCTAGGGGGCCAGTCTCCTTTACTAAGACCCTCTACTGCACCCAGACGCGCACAGAATGAACCTTGTGGCCTGGCTACTGAAGCCGGAATTCATTAGAAGGCTTAAGGCCTTTCCGAGGAAGTGATCCAAACTCTACAGGGCCACCGGCCATTCTAGGCTGAGCATGACTAGCGCCATTTACGGGAAGGTTTGGAAGATGTTCTCATCTTGGTGTTTCCTAAGTGCCCTGGAACCCTTCCATCCTAATATCACACAGATCTTAGAATTTCTTCAAGACTGCTTAGTTCTAGGGCTCACTCCTAGTACACTAAAGGTACAGGTGTCAGCTCTTAGTTCATTTTACTATCAAGATCTGGCAAGCCATCGATGGATCAAGCGATTCATAACCTCAGCAACTAGAATCCATCCCAGACTCCGTAGTCAGTTTCTTCGTGGGACTTGAACCTAGTTCTCAAAGGCTTGACCAGGGAACCGTTTGAGCCACTGTCTTCCACGGCTCTGGAAATCTTAACACTAAAAACTGTGTTTTTGGTAGCAATTTCTACCGCAAGGCACATAGGGGAATTACAGGCCCTTTCAATACAGGAGCCATACTTGACCATCACGGAAGATAGCATCTTCCTAAGGTCTCAAACTTTCATAGGTTCCAGGACATTGTATTACCTTCCTTCTGTACAAACCCCTCCCAACACGAAAGAAGCCTTTCACACCCTCGACATCTGTAGAGTTGTTCTCTTCTACCTCCAGCATACGGAGAGTTGAAGGATTGACCAGATTTTATTTATTCAATTTCCACTCAGAATAAAGGCAAAAAGGTGGCAAAAATTACAATCACGAATTGCATCAGGCAAGCTATCTGCCTCACCTCGTCACAGAATGTTCCTCCTCATACATCTCTGAAAGCTCACTCTACTCGTCAGTATCAACATCATAGGCAGGAAGAGGGGACGCATCTTCTGAGCAGATATGCAGAGCCACCACCTGGTCGTCTGTACATACATTCACCAGACACTATACACTAAATTTCAACAGGGATCTATCGTTTGGCAGATATGTTGTGCAGGCTGTTGTCCCTCCCTAAGAAATTAGTTGTTGGTATTTCTCCGATATGTCTGTCGTGGAAGGTGACTAGAGAAAATAGAATTAGTCTTACTGGTAATTCGGTTTCTAGGAACCTTTCACGACAGCACTAATTTCCCTCCCTAGCTGATACTCTTATTGGATGATTCCTACTCCTTGGTGGTAACCAGGGCTGTGGAGTCGGTAAGCCAAACCTGTGACTCCGACTCCGACTCCTCAATTTCCCTTACACCGACTCCGACTCCACGACTCCGACTCCCACACATATTGCTTATATTTAAATGAAAAATTTATTGTAGTACAATGTGAACCTCAGACATTTAATCATTTTTATGATCCAATAATCAAGATATTTAGATAGAACAGAATATATATTGGTGTACTACCCGGTTTTCATTCTTTTTGGTACAGATACGATATGGATAAATGGATAGAGCAGATTTCTAATCTGCTTTTGCTATTGAAAACATTATCTATGAGCTCAAAAACCTTTCAGGTGATGCAGTTTTTTAAAAAGATGATCAGCTTTTGCAGCTGAAAAACGTATCCTCAAAAAACACAGGAAAAACGCTGTGTGTGAATGTAGCCTTAGATCAGGAATATAACAGCCATTTATAGGACATTTCATAACTTTCCCAAACTCCTATGAAAAAATATTCAGCACATCCTGCATTGAATTACTGTACCCAATTTATTATATATTTTAGGAGTCTGAGTCGGTCCATTTTATACCGACTCCAACTCCGACTCCGACTCCACCAAAATGAGCACCGACTCCGACTCCACGACTCCGACTCCACAGCCCTGGTGGTAACTATACATGCTAGTGTGTCCAGAAAAAAAACACTGGAGATAGCAGGAAGGGGAGGGTTATTTAACCTCTTGTGCATTTCCTGTCCCCCATTAGGGCGGGGAGACAGCCTCCGATATGGCTGTCATGGAAGGTTCCTAGAAACCGAATAGCCGGTAAGACTAATTCTATTTTTCATGTTGGTGAAGTCCTTGGGGATGGAACAACACCGCAAAGAGTTTCTGCTGGTTATAGGGTTAAGTTGGCTAAACTAAATCCACTTGGAATCTCCTATACACACCAGCTAGTTTCTAGAAAGGGTAACACCCAGAAATTCAGTGGTGTTTTTCCCTGGCTTCATACTATATATGCGGTTTTGATTCATTCCTCACTTGGACCTGGAGGAAGACATATGTAGTGTCGAAACATGTCGTCCAAAAGGGATTGACTATATGCAAAATTGTTGCTGAAGAAACAAGGAACCTTTTTAAGGCTACTTTCACACATCAGGTTTTCGGCGTCAGGCGCGATCCGGCGTCGTGCCGGAATGCCGGATCCGGCAAATGTTTTGTAAAACCTGAAGTGCCGGATCCGGTTTTCTGCCGGATCAGTCTTGTTCTTGACAGACAAAACCGGATCCGTCTCATCTGGTTCATCCGTTTTTCTATCCGTTTTTCTATCCGTTTTTCGACGGATTACGCCGGATACGGTTTTTAAAATTGACCCTTGTGGCCTTCCGAACGGGATTGGCTACTGGAAAACTAGATATAGCATGTTCCTACAGCCCTTCTTTGACAGGTTGTAGAGAAGAAAGTGCAGGTTGGAGAGAAGAGCAAGTTACTGGCGAAGATGGATGTTGTCATTGGAAATATTACCACTAGAAGTTCTGTGACGGTTTCAGGGACAATTTTCCACTATACTTTATGTCACCTCAAGGCAGAGTACACTGGGATGACAGAGTGTGAGAGATTTTTGCCCTAACCTTGTGTACCTTCTGGACCAACAGTATATACCTTTGCCAACCAAAGTTGGCTATCTTGTCATGGTCTTACTATTTTTACCTTTAGGCCACAGGTGTGTACCTGGTTGTGTTTTATGCAAAGTATTTCACCTTTTAACAAAAGTTGTGTACATTGGTAGGAAATCACCAACAATAAACACAACTTTTTCGGTGAAATACTTTGCTTCAAACACAACCAGGAACACAACTGTGGCAAAAAGCTAAAATTTACCCACAGTTATACCTGGTTTTGAATACCTTTTTACCTTTGAAATACCCTGTATTTAACCTTTTTTTAAAACATAGTTCGCCGCAGAAAGAAATGACAGACAACCATTGTGAAACGATAATTTAACTTTTATTTAAATTTTTTTTTTTTTTGTAAAATGTTTTTAAAGTGCAAAAAACTTTTTTAATAAAGGTTTTAAACCCAATGGGCATTTTTATTACAAAAAACAAACATTACAATTCTGTGTACTGTGGGGTGGAAATACTGCTGGAGGGGCTGCGGGACACTTCGACACTGGGTGTGTGGAGAGAGGACTGGGATCGTGGTGGGGAAGGAACAGTTAGAGGTGAAGGTGTGGAAAAAACTACAGAATGGGTGGACATGTGGGAAGCAGAAGAGGTGGTGGGTGGTGGAGTGGAGGGTTGGGCAGGGACTGTAGGAGCAGATGATGTTGATGGAAAGTTGTATGGGGAAGGAGTTTGGTACGGGGAAGGAGTTTGGTACGGGGGAAGGAGTTTGGTACGGGGCAGGTTGCTGGAAGTGGGGAGATGACTGGTACTGGGGAGGTTGCTGGTACTGGGCAGGTTGCTGGTATGTAGTAGGAGGGGGAGGATGGAAAGTGGCTGGAGGGGGTGCAGATGTAATAGGAGGGGGAGGATGGAAAGTGGCTGGAGGGGGTGCAGGTGGAGGAACTACAGTGGTGGGAGGTGGAGGTTGGGAGGTAACCTGCTGTAGAGCACCGTGGCACGAATGCATTACATGCATCTGCTGGGTAAGAGATAGTGTTGCCATGTGCTCCACAACAGACCTGAAAAAGGTGTGGTTTGGCGAAGATCTTGCTTCTGAATGCATGGTTTGCAGAAGTGTCTTCACCTCCAGAATGCTGGAGTTGATCTGCTGAAAGCCTGCGGAGATTTGCTCTGACAAGACTTTGAGACAGTTCTGGAAAGATGCATTCAGATGCAATAACTCTTGCGCATAACTCTTTTCCTGACCCCTCTGCCGCTGCCGCCCAGTACCCGCAGGTGTACTAGAGGCGGCAGGGGCAGAAGGGTGGGGTAAAGGGAAAGCGATCTCCTCACCAGCAGCTTCATGTAATGTAGGCGGCCACGATGCTCCTGTGCTGGTGGATGGGACAGATGGGTCGAATGTGTGGGAAGGCTGGGAAGGTGCAGATGTACCGGGGCGGTCGAAGTGTCCCTCGGTGCCGGTCTCCTCAGGGATCGCCTCAGAAGGGTCCAATCGTGCAGGCTCCCGAGTGCTGCTCACCGTGCTGTGGAATAAAGAGAAAAAAAAACAATTAAAATACTGACATGGTATGGCCCTGGCTGAAAAAAAAAAGTTACATCTAACATTTTTTTTCACATGTGGTGTGTAATATTTACCTTCTGGTGAGCATTGTTTCCCGGAGGAACGACAGGGCTTGTGCGTACTTGTACTTGCTCCTGCGTCCTCCAGATCCACTCGGGGCCCGCATCTCTTTATTGAACTCCTTCTTGAAACGATCTCTCACAGACCGCCACCGATTCACAATTCTGTTCCCTGAAACGAGAAAGGAGTGGTTAGTATACAACATCAGTGTTTCACAAACTCCAGTTCTCATGGTCCCCAGGGGTCATGTTTTCAGGATTTCCATAGTAAATAGAAATCCTGAACACATGATCCGTGGGGACCACGAGTACTGGAGTTCGGGAAACACTGGTTTACATCAAGCAACCGTTACTGTATATACTTACGCTCTTTAATCTGGGCCCGAGCTTCGAGGTCCTCCCAGCGGCCCACAAGGAGAGAACAGATTTCCTCCCAGAGTCGTCGGGTAATGATCAGGTCAGCGTGGCGTCGGTCAGCCATATTCCAGAGCGGCTCCCTTTCTCTGACGAGATCGATGAGGCGGTCCACATCAATCCCTCCATCCTCACCGTCAGAGTCGGGAGCACGCTGTGAAGGCTGTTAAAGAAAAAGACAAAAATAACATAATTAGCCTCCACAAAAGAAATGAAATAAAAAGTGCAAAAAAAACAAAGCAAAAATATTTATACTTACACGCTGGTGACCGCCGCGTTGCTGTCGCCGACGACCCTGGGAGGCACTGCGAGGACCTCTTGGCCGAGCACCAGATTGGGAAGACTAGAGAAGAAAACAAAAAATGTTATGTCTTTGGATGTAGGCATTTGTTTGCTGTGTGTGGTCTGCAGAACATTGTTTTCTATGTGTTGTGTGTAGTGTGATGTTGTGTTTCTGCGTTTGATGCAAAAAACTTACGAATTGTGAGCCCACTCCAGGTGTCTGTCCACCCCTTCCTTCTTCTTCTGGGAGCTCCTCTTCATCTTGTGATTCCTGTTTTGAAATAAAAGGCAATGAATAGACCTATATTACAGAGATGATGGATTTTGGAAATAAAAACTTACCGTTGAACGCTGACGATGCGAGGGAGGGCTCCCAGAAGAAGATGTGCTGTCCTGTTGATGGCCAGACTCCATGGCTGTGGGTATTGCTGCTGCTGCATCTCTTTGGCGGCTGTTGAATAAAGAGAAACAAAGGGCCAATGAATATCTTGATATTCCATGGCCCTAGTTTGGAGGAATGGGGAATTTGATAATTACCATCTTTCATCTGCTTCTGGACTCCCCTCCCGTTCAGCATGCTGCTCCATTTGGGGTGGTGCTGATGGTGCTGCTGCTGCAGATGTCTGCTGCCTTCTCCTGCTCCTGGTTCTTGGCTTGGGTGGCATGTTGGGTGTGGCTGAGGGTCCCATTGTCTTGCTTTTATATATATCTCCTGTGGGCAGAGCTACTGACCATGCTCAGACCAAAAAAAACGGATCCGGCCACCGGATCCGGCTTTCGCCGGATCCGGCGCATTGCGGCGCTCATAGGCTTTCATTGTGTGAAAAAGCCGGACGCGCCGGATCCGGCGGGTACGGCTTTTTCGCCGGAGACAAAAAACGTTACAGTAGACGTTTTTTCCAGACGCCGGATCGCGACACATTGCGACACATTGCCGGATCCGGCGAAAACCGGATGAAACGCATGGCCATCCGGCGTGATCCGGCGCAAATGCAAGTCAATGGGGGGGAAACCGGATCCGGCATTGCATTTCGCCGGATCCGGTTTCTGTCAAAAGCGCCGGATCGCGCCTGACGGCGAAAACCTGTGTGAAAGAGGCCTAATGGAAAAACAAAAGTTATATTTTACCCCACCATTGGACTGATCGCTGGAGAAACCATACTATTTCTTTTACAGAAGATACAACAAGAAAACACAGAATGACAGATTTGCAAAAATACTCTGCAATAAAAAATGGCAGTAATCAGCAAGTGCTGGATAACAAATAGTGTATTTAGTCAATACGTTTTTTGCGCAAACAAAATTTACACCAAGCTGCTCCACCACGTCAAGGTAACCCCTATTGAAGCAGTCCCTATCTAATGTATTAAAAACCTGAACATGTGAACAGTGTCTAATATGAACAGGATTCAGACAGGCCGCTCCCTAGTATGGGCTTGTGGTCTGAGACAGCTCTTATGTGCACGTCACACGAGAGGGGTGGGGTCTCCCAAACCATGCTAAGCAAGGAAAAAAAAATAGATTAAAAACACATGTGCATGTCACTTGTGTTTTTATTTCTTTTACATGCAAGGATTTATCCCAATCCGTTATCCGTGCAAACTGCTACGACAGGCTGGACTTATTCCTGGTTTTCTTCAAAGCGGTGAGCTGGCTGTGCCAAAAATTTTTTTTGCATATTTATTAATATATTACATACTGCTCAAAAAAATAAAGAGAACACTTAGACAACAGAATATAACTCCAAGTAAGTCAAACTTCTGTGAAATCAAACCGTCCACATAGGAAGCAACACTGATTGACAATCAATTTCATATGCTGTTGTGCAAATGGAATAGACAACAGATGGAAATTATTGGCAATTATAAAGATACCCTCAAGGAGTGGTTCTGCAGGTGGGAACCACAGACCACATCTCAGTACCAGTGCTTTCTGGCTGATGTTTTGGCAATTTTGAATGTTGGTTGTGCTTTCACACTTGTGGTAGCATGAGATGGACTCTACAACCCACACAAGTGGCTCGGGTAGTGCAGCTCATCCAGGATGGCACATCAATGCGAGCTTTGGCAAGATGGTTTACTGTGTCTGTCAGCGTAGTGGCCAGAGGCTGGAGGCGCTACCAGGAGACAGGCCAGTACACCAGGAGACGTGGAGGGGGCCCTAGGAGCGCAACAACCCAGCAGCAGGACCGCTACCTCCGCCTTTGTGCAAGGAGGAACAGGAGGAGCACTGCCAGAGCCCTGCAAAATGACCTCCAGCAGGCCACAAATGTGCATGTGTCTGCACAAACTGTTAGAAACCGACTCCTTGAGGAGGGTCTGAGGGCCCGACGTCCACAGATGGGGGTTGTGTCACAGCCCAACACCGTGCAGGATGCTTGGCATTTGCCACAGAACACCAGGATTCGCAAATTCGCAACTGGCGCCCTGTGCTCTTCACAGATGAAAGCAGGTTCACGCTGAGCACATGTGACAGAGTCTGGAGACGCCGTGGAGAGTGATCTGCTGCCTGCAACATCCTTCAGCATTACCGGTTTGGCAGTGGGTCAGTAATGGTGTGGGGTGGCATTTCTTTGGAGGGCCGCACAGCCCTCCATGTGCTCGCCAGAGGTAGTCTGACTGCCATTAGGTACCAAGATGAGATCCTCAGACCCCTTGTGAGACCATATGCTGGTGTGGTTGGCCCTGGGTTCCTCATAATGCAGGACAATGTCAGACCTCATGTGGCTGCAGTGTGTCAGCAGTTCCTGCAAGATGAAGGCATTGAAGCTATGGACTGGCCCGCCCATTTCCCAGACCTGAATCCGATTGAGCACATCTGGCACATCATGTCTCGCTCCATCCACCAATGTCTCGCTCCATCCACCAATGTCACGTTGTACCACAGACTGTCTAGGAGTTGGTGGAAGCTTTAGTCCTGGTCTGGGAGGAGATCCCTCAGGAGACCATCCGCCGCCTAATCAGGAGCATGCCCAGGCATTGTACAGTAGGGAGGTTATACAGGCACGTGAAGGCCACACACACAATACTGAGCATCTTTTCCTTGTCATGAGGCAATTCCACTGAAGTTGGATCAGCCTGTAATTTGATTTTCTACTTTGACTTTGAGTATCATTCCAAATCTAGACCTCCATGGGATATTCATTTTGATTTACATTGATAATTATGGTTTATTGTCCTGAACACATTCCAATATGCAATGAAGGAAAATTTGCAACTGGAATGTCATTCAGAGATATCTAGGATGTCGTATTTTAGTTCTCCCTTTATTTTTTTTTAGCAGTGTGTACATATATAATTAGATGAGGAGCCCGGCGCTGCCCGGACATAGTAACTAAGCCACCAGAACCTTATTGAGAACGCAAGCATCTATATCTTCTATGCTGGAATTTTAACCTCTACCCTGTATCGATTAAAGTGAATATAAGAAATTTTTTTTCACTACATCGTGGAGCTGGACAACCTTTTTCCATGTCAGAACCAGAGTGCTGAGTGGAACAGTACTAACTTCCATACCAGGGTTCCCTTTAAGGGAGGCCTGGGGTGAGAATCAGAGTGTTGAGGGATTTACCCTAACTTCCATACCGGAGATCCCTTTAAAAGAGGCCTGGGGTCCGTACTAAAGCGCAGAGTGGATTTGCCCTGACTTCCATACCGGTGATCCCTTTGAGAGCCTGGGATCAGAACCAGAGCGCTGAGTGGATTTGCCCTGACTTGCGTACAGGAGATCTCTTTAAAAAAGTCCTGGGGTCAGAACCAAAGTGCTGGATGGATTTGCCCTGACTTTCATACTGGAGATCCCTTTAAAAAAGGCCTGGGGTCAGTACCAAAGCACAGAGTGGATTTGCCCTAACTTCCATACCAATGATCCCTATAAGAGACCCTGGGATCAGAACCACAGAGCTGATTGGAACGGTTTTAACTTCCATACAGGGGATCCCTTTAAGAGAGGCCTGGGGTCAAAACCAAAGTGCTCTGTGCTCCTTTCTGCGGGGCAGACAATGGCTGGGAGCTTATGTTCCCAGGGATGTCAGATTTTTCCCACCCAGTCAGTGTCTGCTGAGGTCTTGTCAAGTGGGAAAACTTGCTCATAGCAACCAATCACAGCTCAGCTTCTTTTGAACAGCTTGTGGAGGAAAGACCGGTTCCTCCCACATCACCAATGTGATGTAACTACGCAGGCACAGCTCTCCGGCGCCCCCTTTGTGTCTCAGGTCAGTAAGTGAACTGCACCTAGAGCAAATGGCCGCCGGGGAAGATGTCCTGTTACCCGCTGGTGTTATGAATGGGTCACCGAGGAGAAAATAGCAAAACAAGCTAAGTCACAGAAAACCAGAGAGGTTGGTAACTATGCAGATCCCTGATCCTACCACACAACTAGCAGCAGCCGTGGAGCGTACCTACGATTTTCCTGGACGCTTCATAGAATCATAGAATCATAGAATCGTAGAGTTGGAAGGGACCTCCTGGGCCATCTGGTCCAACCCCCTGCTCAAAGCAGGATTCGCTAAATCATCCCAGTCAGATGTCTGTCCAGCCTCTGTTTGAAGACTTCCATTGAAGGAGAACTCACCACTTCTCGTGGCAGCCTGTTCCACTCATTGATCACTCTAACTGTCAAAAAGTTTTTTCTAATATCTAATCTGTGTCTCTTCCCATTCAGTTTCATCCCATTGCTTCTAGTCTTTCCTTGTGCAAATGAGAATAAAGTTGATCCTTCTACAATGTGACAGCCCTTTAGATATTTGTAGACAGCTATTAAGTCTCCTCTCAGTCTTCTCTTTTGCAAACTAAACATTCCCAAATCCTGCAACCTTTCCTCATAAGACAGGGTTTGCAGACCGGTCACCATTCTGGTCGCTCTTTTCTGAACTTGCTCCAGTTTGTTGATGTCTTTTTTAAAATGTGGTGCCCAAAACTGGACACAATATTCCAGATGAGGTCTGACCAAAGAGGAGTAGAGGGAAATAATGACTTCACGTGATCTAGACTGTATGCTTCTGTTAATACATCCTAGAATTGCATTTGCCTTTTTTGCTGCTGCATCACACTGTTGACTCATATTCAGTCTGTGATCTATTAGTATACCCAAGTCTTTTTCACATGTGCTGTCACTTAGCCCTATTCCTCCCATTCTATATATGCTTTTTTCATTTTTATTGCCCAGATGTAGTACTTTGCATTTCTCCCTGTTAAAAACCATTCTGTTAGTTGCTGCCCACTTCTCCAGTTTATTTAAATCTTTTTGAATCCTCTCTCTCTCTTCTCTAGTATTAGCTATCCCTCCTAGCTTTGTGTCATCAGCAAATTTAATCAGTTTACCCTCAATTCCTTCATCTAAATCGTTGATAAAGATGTTGAACAATACAGGGCCCAGGACAGAGCCCTGTGGTACCCCACTTGAGACATTCTTCCAACTGGATGTGCAGCCATTTACGACCACTCTTTGGGTCCGATCACTAAGCCAGTTATGAATCCACCTAACAGTTGCCTTGTCCATTCCATACTTAGTCATTTTTTCAATAAGGATTGTATGAGAGACTTTGTCAAATGCTTTGCTGAAGTCAAGATATACTATATCTACAGCATTTCCTTGATCCACCCAATCAGTGATACCATCATAGAAGGAAATTAAGTTAGTCTGACATGACTTATTAGTTAGAAACCCATGCTGACTCTGTT
This sequence comes from Dendrobates tinctorius, assembly GCF_039654945.1. Taxonomy (NCBI): domain Eukaryota; kingdom Metazoa; phylum Chordata; class Amphibia; order Anura; family Dendrobatidae; genus Dendrobates; species Dendrobates tinctorius. The sequence goes on along the minus strand of NW_027362122.1, from coordinate 702,148 downwards.
TAATCACTTCATTCTTATCCAGGTATTGACATACATGTTGTTTAATAATTTGTTCAAAGATCTTTCCTGGTATAGAAGTCAGACTCACCGGCCTATAGTTGCCTGGGTCCACCTTCTTCCCCTTTTTGAAGATAGGAACAACATTTGCTCTTCTCCAGTCTTCTGGCACTTCTCCTGTTCTCCAAGAATTTTCAAAGATTATGGAGAGGGGTTCAAAAATTTCTTCTGCTATCTCCTTCAGTACTCTGGGGTGTAATTCATCTGGACCTGGAGACTTGAATTCATTTAGGTTAGCTAAGTGTTTCCTCACTATCTTTCTGTTTATAGATATCCTGGATTCTTCTATTCCCTTAATAGGACAGTGAATAACAGTTGATGTTGCATTTCCTTTCTGAGAGAAAACAGATGCAAAATAGGAATTTAAAAGTTCAGCCTTCTCAACATCCTGTCTTACCATTTCATCATTTTCATCCTGTAAAAATCCTATAGCATCTTTGACTTTTCTTTTACTTTTGACATATCCCCAAAATCCTTTATTATTGCTTTTGACATCTCTTGCAAGCCTCAGTTCATTTTCAGCTTTAGCTAATCTGATTTGTGCCCTGCAGGTTCTGCAGACAGCATTATATTCTTCTTTAGATATGCCTCCTTCTTTCCATTTTATAAACATTTTTTTCTTCCTTTTTAGCATGTGCTTAAGTTCTGTGTTCATCCATCCTGGTTTCCTTAAATGCTTCCTATTCTTCCCTCTTTTCGGAATTGTTAACAACTGTGCTTTGAGAATTTCATTTTTCAAGATTTCCCATCCTTCCTGGACATTTTTGTCTTTAAGGATATCCAGCCATTGGATCCCTCCAATTCTCTTTCTGAATCCCTTAAAATCTGCCTTTCTGAAATCTAACCTTGACGTCTGAGTCTTCACAGGTCTTCCACCTCTAGTAATCCAAAATTCTAAAATAGCATGGTCGCTACCTCCTAGGGTCCCAGCCACTTTTACCTCCTCAACCATTTCCTCCCTGTTTATAAGGATTAGATCCAAGGTAGCAGTTCCCCTTGTTTTCTCCCTTACCTTTTGGAAGATAAAGTTGTCAGCAAGAGAGGATAAGAATTTCCTTGACCTGTTAGTTTTGCCTGAGAGAGATTCCCAACAAATGTCTGGATAGTTGAAATCTCCCATGACAACTATGTCATATTTTTTGGAGAACTTGGCCATCTGATGCATAAAGAGTTCATCTATATCTTCGGCTTGCACAGGCGGCCTGTAGTAAATGCCTACAATGGTGTCCTTTCCATTGTTCTGTCCTTGTATTCTTACCCAAACAGTTTCCACAGAACTCCCAGTCTCTGAAGCTTCAATCTCTGTGCAGATATATGTGTTTCGAACATACAATGCGACACCCCCTCCTCGTTTATCAAGTCTGTTTCTTGCAAATAAGTTGTATCCTTCTAGTCTTGTATTCCAATCATGTGTATTGTCCCACCAAGTTTCAGTGATTCCAATTACATCATATTTCTGTTCCTGTGTTAGTAGTTCCAATTCTCCTTGTTTGTTGCCCATGCTTTGTGCATTAGTATAGAAACATTTTAGTTTGTGATTGGTTTCTCTTTCTCCAATATTTTTATTAATTAGATTCTTTCGTCTTTGTTCTTCCTTTCCACTTCTAATAGCAGAGTTCTCAATAGCATTTGTCAGGTGTATGGCTTTTTCTGGTCTTTTGCTTCCCTTCCCATGTTGTTCTAGTTTAAAGCTCTCCTTACAAGTGTAGCAAGGCGACTTCCAAATACATGCTTTCCAGTCTTCGTAAGGTGCACCCCATCTCTAGCAAGTAGTCCATCGTATAAGTAGTTCACTCCGTGATCCAGAAATCCAAATCGTTGCTGACGGCACCATCGACGTAGCCAGTTGTTCACCTGCAGAATCTTATTCCACCTCCTTGTTCCATGGCCATCCACTGGGAGGATGGAAGAGAAGACCACCTGCTTCGTCACAGCCGGAGGACTAAATAAGCCTGAAGCATGAAAAGGGGAAAACTAAATGCCCCAGAGCAGACTCCAAAGGAATAGATAGCCCCCACACATGTATTGACGGTAAAACAAGATGAAGGCACAAACACAGGCAGGAAAATAGGCTGAGCAAACGATGGGGCCCAAAATAACTAGAAAAGAAAGGAAAGGAAAGACCCTGTCTGCAACCTGCAAAAAACCCTACAAAAATAATGTCAAACACTTCTGATAGCAAAATTAACCCTGAAGTCACTAGACTTCTCCCACTATATCAGCACTCTGAAATATTCTGAGACAGAATAGACCAACAAAATCAAGTGTGAACGTTAGCAGAAAAGCTTAGCTTTAGATGACTGGAACAGAGCTGAAAACCAAGAGCTGACCAGCCAGAAGGAATCACCAGCAACTGAATAGGGCGTCGGCTGTCTTAAATCCAATCGGAGACTCCTGAGGTCCAATTGTCATCCTCATTCTCTGGTGGCAGATCTCCACCGATTAAATCAGCCTCACTACCTCCTGTTACCACCAGAGGGAGTCTGGAAGGAGAACTCACAACTGGTGAACCAGAGAATGAACTCACAACAGTACCCCCCCCTTTGAGGAGGTGTCACCGAACCCTCATCCACGCCACCAGGCCGATCAGGATGGACCCGGTGAAAAGCACGAACCAATCTATTGGCATGAATATCAGAGGCAGAGACCCAATAATTATCCTCCTGACCATAACCCTTCCATTTGACCAAATACTGGAGTCTCCGTCTAACCAAACGAGAATCCAATATTTTCTCTACCTCATATTCCACATTGCCTTCAACCAACACAGGGTCAAGGAGGTGCTGCCATAGGAACCACTGGCCCAACAAACCTCGTCAACAGAGATTTGTGAAATACGTTATGGATCTTGAACGTAACTGGAAGAGCCAATCGAAACGAAACAGGATTAAGAATTTCCAAAATCTTATAAGGACCAATAAATCTTGGCTTAAATTTAGGAGATGCAACCTTCATAGGAATATTCTTAGACAACAACCAAACCATATCACCCACTTTAAACCGGGGACCAATGGTCCTATGCCGGTTGGAAAATCGCTGGGCCTTTTCCTGAGAGTGACAACTTATCCACCACTTGGTCCCATATCTGCTGCATTCTCACAACCACAGTGTCCACACCTGGGCGGGACGAAGATTCCACTTGCCCTGAAGAGAATCGAGGATGAAACCCAAAATTACAGAAAAAGGTAACATCAAAGTGGCAGAACTAGCTCTATTCAGTGCGAATTCGGCCAAGGGCAAAAATGAGGCCCAATCATCCTGATCAGCAGATATAAAACATCTCAAATAAGACTCCAAGGTCTGGTTTGTTCTCTCAGTCTGTCCATTGGTCTGGGGATGAAACGCGGAAGAGAAGGATAACTGAATTCCCAGATTGAAACAAAAGGCTTTCCAGAATCTGGAAACAAACTGGACTCCTCTGTCGGACACAATGTTCTCAGGAATCCCATGTAACCGAACCACCTGTTGTAAAAACAAGGGCACCAACTCAGCAGAATATGGTAACTTTAGGAGTGGTACAAGATGGACCATCTTCGAAAATCTATCACAAATCACCCAGATAACAGTCATTCTCTGAGAGACAGGAAGATCAGAAATAAAATCCATTGAGATATGGGTCCATGGCCTCTTGGGCACCAGCAAGGGCATCAGCAACCCACTAGAACGAGAACAGGGTTTAGACCGAGAACAAGTCCCACAGAACTGTACAAAATTCCTGACGTCACGAGATAAGGCAGGCCACCAAAAGGACCGACTCGTCAAATTTCTGGTACCAAAAATACCTGGATGACCAGCCAATGCGGAGCAATGAATTTCAGACATCACTCTTTCTCCACTGGTCAGGAACATACAATTTTCCCATAGGGCAACGCTCAGGTTTATCCTCCTGAAATTCCTCCAGGGCGCATCTCAAATCGGGTGAAATGGCAGAAAGAACTACCCCCTTACCTAGGATGGTAGTCGGCTCGGTCACACTAAGAGAATCGGCAAAGAAACTCCTAGAAATGGCGTCTGCCTTAACATTCTTAGTGCCCGGAAGAAAAGAGACCACAAAATTAAAACGCGTGAAAAACAAGGCCCATCTAGCCTGTCTAGGATTCAAGCATTTGGCCGACTCCAGATAAATCAAATTCTTGTGATCGGTGAGGACCACAACTTGATGTCTAGCTCCCTCCAACCAATGTCTCCACTCCTCAAATGCCCTCTTCATGGCCAACAATTCACGATTCCCCACGTCATAGTTGCGTTCAGATGGGGAGAACTTTTGAGAAAAGAAGGCACAGGGATTCATCTTAGAAGTCACAGGGTCTTTTTGGGACAAAACGGCTCCTGCACCAATCTCAGAAGCATCTACCTCCACCTGAAATGGAAGTGAGACATCAGGTTGCCGTAAAACTGGAGCTGAAGTAAATCTCTGCTTAAGCTCCTGAAATGCTGAGATAGCTTCAGGAGACCAATTCAGCACATCAGCGCCCTTCTTGGTCAGATCAGTCAGTGGTTTGACAATACCGGAAAAATTACCTATAAATTTACGATAGAAATTAGCAAAACCCAAAAACTTCTAGAGGGCCTTCAAAGAAGTAGGCTGAACCCAATCATAAATGGCCTGTACCTTGGCCGGGTCCATTTCAATAGTCGATGGAGATAAGATAAATCCCAAAAATGAAATCCTCTGTACACCAAATAGGCATTTCGATCCCTTAACAAACAGGAGATTCTCGCTCAAAATCCGGAACACAGTCCGGGCGTGTTCCACATGAGAATCCCAATCACTAGAAAAGATCAAAATATCATCCAGATAGATGATCAAAAACTTATCCACAAAGTCACGGAAAATATCATTCATAAAGGACTGGAAGACAGAAGGGGCATTAGTGAGCCCAAAAGGCATCACCAGGTACTCAAAATGTCCCTCCGGAGTATTAAACGCCGTCTTCCATTCATCCCCGTGCTTGATGCGAATAAGATTATATGCCCCCCTGAGGTCAAGCTTAGTAAACCAGCAGGCACTCTTAACTCTGGAGAATAAATCAGACATCAGAGGCAACGGGTACTGATATTTTACCGTCATCTTGTTAAGGGAACGATAATCGATACACGGTCTTAATGAACCATCTTTCTTGGCCACAAAAAAACCCCTAGCACCTAAAGGTGACGAGGATGGTCTAATATGACCCTTCTCCAATGACTCCTTAATATAGGATCGCATAGCATCATGTTCGGGTACTGATAAGTTGAAAAGCCGACCCTTGGGAAACTTACACCCAGGCATCAACTCAATTGCACAGTCATAACTCCTATGAGGAGGCAAAGAAGCAGACTTGCTCTCACTAAATACATCAGAAAAATCTAGATAATCAGGAATATCCTGAGACTGAGGAGAGGTGGAGAAAACAGGAGTGTCCCTAAGAACACACTGACAACCCCAACTCACCACAGACCCAGATTTCCAATCCAAAACTGGATTATGAGTTTGCAACCAAGGAAAACCCACAGCAATAGTATCATGCAAATTATGCAGAACCAAAAATTTACAGTTTTCTTGGTGGTCTGGGGCAACTCGCATTGTCACCTGGGTCCAAAACTGAGGTTTATTCTCCGCCAAAGGAGTAGCATCAATACCCCTCAAAGGAATAGGCGTCCGCAGAGGCGTCATGGAAAAACCACAACGTTTAGCAAAGTCCAAATCCATCAGATTCAACGCTGCTCCTGAATCCACAAAAGCCTTTGTGGAAAATGTGGATAAGGAGCAGATCAGAGTAATTGCCAAAAGAAACTTAGGATGTATACTGCCCACAGCAAATGTGTGTGCAAAACGTTTCTCTCGTTTTGGGCAGACAGAAATAGTATGAGAGACGTCTCCACCAAAAAAACACAGCTTATTACGCCTTCTAAACTCCTAACTTTGCGCCCTAGACAAAACCCATCACATTGCATAGGTTCAGACTTTTGTTCAAAAGGTGGCAGCGCCTCCCGTGTAGTTTTACATTCACGTAAACGCCGATCAACTTGAATGGCTAATGACATAGAATCATCCAGACCAGAGGGAACAGGAAATCCCACCATAACATCTTTTACGGTCTCTGATAAACCCTTCCGACATAGAGCTGTCAATGCACTATCATTCCATGTAGTAAGGACCGCCCACTTTCGGAATTTTTTACAGTATAACTCTGTACAATCCTGACCCTGGTTTAATGCCAACAGGGTTCTCTCAGCTTGATCAACAGCATTAGGTTCATCATACAACAACCCCAAGGCTTGAAAAAATGCATCCACATTAGTAAGAATAGGATTTTCAGGTGTCAGAGAAACAGCCCAATCCTGGGGATCGCCGCACAGCAAGGAGATGACCATTTTAACCTGCTGCACAGAGCTCCCTGATGAGTTAGGCTTCAAGGCCAGAAATAATTTACAATTATTCTTAAAATTCAGAAATTTAGACCGATCCCCAGAAAACACATCAGGAGTAGGGATCTTAGGTTCAGCAGCATGTGACTGAATGAGGTAGGTGGAAATTCCCTGCACTTCAGCAGCCAGCTGTTCCACACGATCAGACAATTGCTTAATCTCCATTAGGAAAAAAAAAAAAATCCTCCTACGGCCCCAGAGAAAAAGAGGAAAAAATATTAAAAAAAAGAAAAAAAAATTCTGACTTTTTTTTTTTCCTGTATTTGAGTACCCTAGAATCTGCGGTATGGCTGGTGATTCTGTTATGAATGAGTCACCGAGGAGAAAAAAGCAAAACAAGCTAAGTCACAGAAAACCAGAGAGGTTGGTAACTATGCAGATTGCAGATCCCTGATCCTACCACACAACTAGCAGCAGCCGTGGAGCGCACCTACGATGTTCCTAGACGCTTCGTCACAGCCGGAGGACTGAATAAGCCTGAAGCATGAAAAGGGGAAAACTGCCCCAGAGCAGACCCCAAAAGAATAGATATCCCTCACACATGTATTGACGGTGAAACAAGATGAAAGCACAAACACAGGCAGGAAAATAGGCTGAGCAAACGATGGGGCCCAAACTAACTAGAAAGGAAAGGAAAGACACTGTCTGCAACCTGCAAAAAACCCTACAAAAATAATGTCCAACACTTCTGATAGCAAAATTAACCCTGTAGTCACTAGACTTCTCCCACTATATCAGCACTCTGAAATATTCTGAGGCAGAGCAAAAAGAGACCAAACTAGTAAGGGACAAAAAGCAAATTAGCAAAATACTGATAAATAAAAGTGGAAATTCAGCACAGCCCCCAGCCGAGGCTGGCTGACCACACAAAAAACTGAATAGACCAACAAAATCAAGTGTGAACGTTAGCAGAAAAACTTAGCTTTAGATGACTGGAACAGAGCTGAAAACCAAGAGCTGACCAGCCAGAAGGAATCACCAGCAACTGAATAGGGCGTCGGCTGTCTTAAATCCAATCTGAGACTCCTGAGGTCCAATCGTCATCCTCATTCTCTGGTGGCAGATCTCCACCGATTAAATCAGCCTCACTACCTCCTGTTACCACCAGAGGGAGTCTGGAAGGAGGACTCACAACTGGTGAACCAGAGAATGAACTCACAACACGCTGGGTATTCTAAGATTCGTATTCAGAGTAAAAGCATCAGCCCAAGATTAATTTTATGGTTTAATTGCCTTAAGGACGCACTCGATAATTACAGAAATATACAGTAAGCTATACAATGGAATTACAGAGGATTTGCAGTCAGAGAAAATATAACTTTAAGGGTACAAGACTTGGAGATATTAAGCTGGAGGTCAATTTGCCAGGTTGTAGGTTGCATGTGGATGCTGGGAGCTCTGCAGTCCACAGGTAGGTATAAGAATCTTAGTTTCCGGACAGACCCCAAAGCGTGGGCCGCTGCTCCACTTGGCAGATCTGTCCCCAGTTCCTTCTTAGATCATCATCATCTGGTTCTTCTGTGAGAGTGAGTCACTCTGCCATGTGCTGCTAGTTCTTAAGCATGCTGGGTTCCTTCCCCTGTGTCAGAGGGTGGGCTAATAATCTCCACCCTTTAGCTCCCTGCAGAACTTACCCCCTTTCTTAGATATTGGGAATAACTTTCTACAGCATGATCGGATCAGGACACGAGAGGTGCCAGTGAATGCGGTTTGTTTTGCCTGTCGTGTGGAGAGCAAACACGGCCCCATTGGGTTGCTGTGGAGGGCCATTCTCTATATCTCAGGTCCCAGAACCCTCAACGACTCAGGAGTCGCACTGCCAGATTCGCGATTTCCTCATGGTCACGCGGATATTTTTTATGAGTCTATAACTTGAAAAGCGTGCTCATAATCCATGATCCTAGGATAAAAAATGGAATCTCCAGCGCTGGACTTCAGTTAAAAATACATCATTTATTGTAAATTCTTAAAATAGAACAGAAAAAAGTATGGATAAGGACATACAGGCAGATGGGGTCTCTGGTGGTCTCCAACCAACGCGTTTCGACCTAGAGGGTCTTACTCATGGTTCACACTAGACCAATACTGACGACTACAAATAGTACAAAAACTAGTAAATCACAGGTGTTGGACAAAAGAATTAATGAAAATAGGGAGTATCCCTACCAGTTAACTCTTGCAAACACTCAGCCTAATGTGGAGCTGAAACAAAAACTTGTCGGAAAAACAAAAAAAAAAAAAAAAAAAAAAAAATCTAATAAAAAGATATCATAAGAATATAATAACAATCACAAAAATTATCAGAATAACCAGAATTGAATAGGACTAAGTAGAATGTAAATATACAGAAGAAAATATCAATCTAATTGCAATATTAAATCAAGTCGTTTGTTCAGACCTAATGGTACTCTTGTATTTAATTTAAAAATCCAAAAGGATTCACGATTTAATAATTTTCTCCTGAAATCACCTCCCCTAGTAGATCTATAGACTTTCTCTATTGCTATAATTTTGAGACTATCAGTTTTACCTCCATGAACAGTTTTACAATGATAAGAAACTGCTGAAATATTATAATTACTACTAGTAGCTTCTGACAAGTGTTTCCTAATTCTCTTTTTAAGAGGTCCTATTGTACAGCCTACATATTGTAGGTTACAAAAAACGCATTCAATAACATATATTACTCCTTCTGAATTACAATTTATGTGAGACTGAATAGGGTATGATATGCCAGTAACACTAGAAGTGAATCTGCTGGTTTTAACCACATAGTTGCAGACTTTACAGGGATGATGTCCACATTTGGAAAAGCCTTTATATGACAACCAAGTATTATTTTTAGTTCTCCTATTACTGATAAAAAGACTGGGGGATAAGATATCGCTCAAAGCAGGAGCTTTCCTGGCTATGTATCGTATCTGGGTATTGTCCAGAATTTGACCAAGTTTATTATCATTGTGTAAAATAGGTAAATATTTTTTGACAATGTCCTTTATCTTATTGAATTGTGGACTGTACATGGTAGAAAAACTAACTATAGGACGGTCATGATTATTGCAGGAGGCCCGTGTGCGATTCTTTTTCTTGTTAGCAGTAACTCCAGTGTGTACAAGGCTCAAAGGAGATTCATTCAGCAGGGTGTGTCTATCGATCCTGCTGACAATATTATCAGCTTTCCTTAGCATCCAATTAGCATATCCTCTGTCCTTAAGTCTAGATAGGGTTTTGTTTGATTCTTTAGCAAATGTTATAGGTGAGCTGCAATTTCTTTTTAACCTAATTAATTCTCCCACTGGAATGTTTTTAACCACGTGCTTGGGGTGACAAGAATAAGCTTGTAAAATTGAATTTGTATCTGTGGGTTTTCTGAAAGGAAAAACGCAGACCTTTTGGTTGTCAGGATTCACAGACAAAGTCACATCCAGATAACTGATAGAAAAATCCGACACTGTAAATGTAAATGAAAGATTAAAATCATTCATATTGATATAGCTAATGAAATCACTAATCCCTGAGATGTCTCCCTTCCAAATCAAAATCAGGTCATCTATAAAGCGGCCATATAGTTGTATATTTTGTGAAAAGGGATTATTGTTACATAAGATATATTTCTCTTCCCAAACAGCTACTGTAATATTAGCTAAAGCTGGGGAACATTTACCCCCCATACTTACTCCTTGTTTTTGTAAGAAAAAAATTCCATCAAATGAAAAATAATTATGTGAGAGAAGAAAGGAAACTGCATCCACAATGAAGGATTGAATTTCTATCACATATGTGCTATATTTGTCCAAAAAGAATGTGAGACTAGAAATAATCACATTGTGTGGTATGGACGGGTATAGACCCACCACATCACAAGTAATCCATGAATATTCTGGTGACCAATGATAATCATCCAAGGCAGAGATTAACATTTTGGTGTCTCTGATATATCCTGGAAGATCAATGACCAAAGGTTGTAGGTAATGATCAACCCACTCTGCCAATTTCTCTGAAAAAGACCCTATCCCCGAAATTATAGTTCTAAAGGGGGGGGGAACAAATCCTTGTGGATTTTAGGAAACGCATGATAAATGGGAATCACAGGGTTCTTGATATTAACATAATCATAAATTTTCTGTGTTATGGCCCCTGTGACTAAACCATCGTTTAATAATTTTGACAAATCACACTGAAATTTAGACGTGGGATCACTAGAAATCTTGGAATAGGTAGCAGAATCATTCAAAATGCGCAGATTTTCTGAATAATACAGACCAGCATTAAGCACGACTACTCCACCCCCTTTATCTGCCTGTCTCACCAGAATGTCAGCATTATCTTTTAACTCTTTCATAGCTGCTCTCTCTTGTGCTGTTAAATTGTCATATGTCATTTCTGTTATTTTATCAAGCTCCACTAAATCTTTCTCTATTAGTTCTTGGAATATATCTAGAATAGCAGGTCTGGACTGAACTGGATAAAACCCTGGATTGGGCATTTTAAAGAGATCATTTAAAGTCCTATTTTTTGGTAAGGAATGTGATTGTAAGTCTCTAAGAGTGGAATAGCCTATAAGATCTTTAAAAGAAAAATTTCCATAGGGAAAAATTAACTCAGGAATATTTGTAGATCCAGACAGTGACAAGGTCTCTGAAGAGGTGAACTGGTAGTCAAAATGACATTTCAAAGTTAAATTTCTGGCAAACTTATTCACATCTAGAAGAGTCTGATAAATATCAAATTTGTTGACTGGACTAAATCCCAAGCCTTTGCTCAAGAGAGTCATATGAGCTTCTGATAGGATATAGCTTGAAAGATTTATTACAGGGCATGTTGATTTCTCCTCCTGTTTCTGAAGTGGTAGTTTCTTTTTATGTTTCCTCCCCGCTCTTCTCCGTCGTTTTTTGATCTCCTTACGATAATTCCATCACTACGGATATCCTCAGAATGATTAGTGTTGAAGGAAGCATCTAAGAACTCTTCTGACGTATTCAGATTAGAACTGGAAGACACTGTTGAATCATGAGACCTGGTGAAGATTTTTTTTTTTTTGTTTTTTTTTGTTTTTCCGACAAGTTTTTGTTTCAGCTCCACATTAGGCTGAGTGTTTGCAAGAGTTAACTGGTAGGGATACTCCCTATTTTCATTAATTCTTTTGTCCAACACCTGTGATTTACTAGTTTTTGTACTATTTGTAGTCGTCAGTATTGGTCTAGTGTGAACCATGAGTAAGACCCTCTAGGTCGAAACGCGTTGGTTGGAGACCACCAGAGACCCCATCTGCCTGTATGTCCTTATCCATACTTTTTTCTGTTCTATTTTAAGAATTTACAATAAATGATGTATTTTTAACTGAAGTCCAGCGCTGGAGATTCCATTTTTTATTTTGCTTCAGTCAACACCCCTGATCAAGGTGACTCCGTGCGCAGGAGGATTATGGATCGCAACCGAGACTGGTGAGCTGACCTCCCTTCATTTTCCCTATCCTTCTATAATTATGATCCTAGGATGGAGTCGAAGAGGCTGGGAGAGACAATGGATGTGTATTTCTGTGTCCAGCTGGCAGGTATATTCTAATTAAAGCCCCCAGGCACCTTCCTGCCCTATGCTGGTGTGGCTCCTACTCAAGCTTTGAAGTTTTACTTTGGCCTTATCTCATTATCATACTAAAAGGCCTTGCTATTCAACATTGGAGCACTAAATCCTGCTTTCTTCAATATGCTTACAGGCCCTGGTTGGGGGGTAGGAGCAGTTAGCTGCCTGTAATTCTTGTGAACTCAGACCAAAATGGTAAGGTCAAGCTCAGACATGAGGCGAGCATTAGGCCCCATATCCAAGATGGCGGCAGTTCCTTCATCACACCTCCCTGCTTTAGAGGGCGCTAGGGGGTATCACATTCCTGTGTTCCCCCATGTGCCCTTCCGCACCCTCTCCTTGCCGGGACAACCCATCAGCGTTACCATGGTCCTTGCCTCTTTTGTGGCGAATGGTGAAGTGATACTGCTGGAGAGCGAGTCTCCAGCGTAGCAACCTCCTATTCGTTCCAGAGACCGTGTGTAACCAGCTGAGGGAGTTGGTCTGTTTCCACGGTGAATTGACGTCCGTACAAGTATGGCTGCAGACGCTGCAGGGCCCACACAATTGCCAGACATTCCTTCTCCATCGTGGAATAGGCCACTTCCCTTGGCAGGAGCTTCCGGCACAGGTACAGAGCGGGGTGTTCATGGCCCGTAGTGTCGACCTGGCTGAGCACAGCACCGAGGCCAAAGTCGCTGGCGTCGGTCTGCACTACAAACGGCCGCGTGAAGTCAGCTGCCTGTAGTACAGGAGAGCTAGAAAGGGCAGTCTTGAGCGCCTGGAAAGCTGTCTTGCAGGCAACTGTCCAGTCGACTGATGCGGGCAGCTTCTTCTTAGTGATGTCCGTCAGGGGCTTGGCCAGGGCACTATAGTGTGCAACAAACCTCCTATAGTACTCGGCAGTCCCCAAGAAGGACATCACCTGCTTCTTGGTCCTGGGGATGGGCCAGGATGCGATGGCATCCACCTTCCCGGGCTCTGGCTTCAGAACTCCCCCACCTACCCGGTGTCCCAGGTAGTGGACCTCACTCATACCCAGCTGGCATTTTTCCGGCTTAATGGTCAAGCCTGCTTGTTGGATCCGCCAGAGCACCTGCGTCAGGTGCTCTAGGTGATCCTCCCAGGTGGGACTGAAGATGGCGATGTCATCCAGGTACGCGCTCGCATGCCCTTCCAGTCCCTCGAGCAGCGTGTTGACCATCCTCTGAAAAGTGGCAGGGGCATTCTTCATGCCGAATGGCTTCACTGTGGACTCGTACAGTCTGAATGGGGTGATAAAGGCAGAGCGTTCCCGTGCCCCAGGGGTCAGGGGAATCTTCCAATACCCCCTGCTCAGATCCATCATGGTCAGGTACTTGGCCCCGGCCAGCTGATCGAGCAGGTCATCGATGCGCAGCGTTGGGTACGCATCGGTGACCGTCACAGCGTTGAGCCCCCGGAAGTCCATGCAGAACCGCATAGTTCGGTCCTTTTTAGGGTCGAGGACTACAGGCGAAGCCCACGCGCTGTTGGACACTTGGATCACCCCCAGCTTCAGCATCTCGTCTATCTCTTGGCGCATGTGCTGCTGCACCTCAAGAGAGACCCGATACGCTGAACGCCGGATCAGGGGGTGAATGCCGGTGTCCAAGTCATGGACGGCTGTCTCAGTCCTTCCGGGCAGGCTGCTGGACAGCTCCCGAAAGGGGTGTAGGGTGACCCCCTGCTGGGAATGTTGGTCCGCAGAGAGCTGGTGGCCAACCCCCACATCCTCGATCGATCCACCCGCCTTGGCTTGGGTGAGCAGATCCAGGAGGGTTTCTACCCCTCATTCCTCGGGAAGGTTGCACACTGGGTGGGCACAAGCCTCCCGCTCATGATGGGCCTTCATCATCTTCACGTGGAAGGCCTTCCTTCCATGGGTGTGGTCCAGGGTGGCCAGATAGGTGACAGCGTCGAGCCGCTGGTGCACGAGGTATGGACCCTCCCAGGCCGCCTGAAGCTTGTTTTGAGGTACGGGGACAAGTACGCATACCTTTTGACCACCTGGTAGGTCCACTCACAAGCATTCTGGTCGTACCACCGCTTCTGGTCAGCCTGGGCTTGGCCCATATTGTCATGCACCAGCTGTGTCAAGGCCATCATTCTGTCCCGGAAGCGCACGACATACTCAATGACCGACACTCCAGGGGTGGCCAAATCCCCTTCCCATGCTTCCTTCACTAGAGCAAGGGGCCCCCGTACACGACGCACGTACAGGAGCTCAAAGGGGGAGAACCCCGTTGAGGCCTGTGGGACCTCCCGGTAGGCAAACAGCAGGTGTGGGAGATACCGCTCCCAGTCTCTCCCGTGGGAGTCGACCAACATCTTCATCATCTGCTTTAAGGTGCCATTGAACCGCTCACACAGGCCATTGGTCTGAGGGTGGTACGGGCTGGCTACCAGATGTTGCACCTGTATCTGTTTACAGAGAGACTCCATCAGCTGCGACATGAACTGGGTCCCTCGGTCGGTGAGCATTTCCTGGGGAAACCCCACTCTGGAGAATATCTCCATTAAGGCAGTGGCCACTTTGTCGGCCCGAATGGACAACAAAGCTACCGCCTCCGGGTACCGGGTGGCATAGTCCACTACCGTTAATATGAAGCATTTCCTGGAGCGGCTGGGCGTGGACAGAGGTCCAATGAGATCCACAGCCACCCTCGAGAAAGCCTCTTCGATGATGGGCAGAGTTACCAGTGGGGCTTTGGGGCGCCGCCCCGCCTTCCACACCGTCTGACAGGTGTCACACGAACGGCAGTAGGCAATCACCTCGGTCCTCATTCCCGGCCAGTAGAAATGCTGAGCTAACCTGGCCCTGGTTTTAGCGATCCCAAGGTGTCCGGCCATGGGAATCTCGTGTGCGATCCGCAACAATTCTGCCCTGAATGGATAGGGTACCACTAACTGTCAGTCCTTAGGCCACTCCTCCGGCGAACCCTGCTGGACCGTTACCTGGTACAGCCATTCCTGGTCCCAGACCATTCGCTCGCGGTCGGACTCCAGGGGAGGCTGTGCCGCCTGCTCCTTGAGAGCTTTCAGGCTAGCGTCAGCTTCCAACGCTGTCTGAAATCCCTGACTCAATGTGGCAAGAATTGACGAAACTGCCACATCCTCTGTCAGCTCCCTGGGATCTGTCTCCTGGCCGCTGTCTGACTCGGCAGCCACTTGGTCGGAGAGGGGGAAACCGTCGGACCTCCGCGAGGCTCCTTGGGCTCCGGCGCTTCTACTCCTGGTAACAGCGGCCACGACCACTGAGACCACAGGTAGCGCCTGCTTCCCCTCGGCCCCCGACCAGGTCGCCGGGTCAGGCAGACTTCCCTGGCCTCCTGACATCCCGGATGCGGGGAGCTCCTGCCCTGGGGTCTTACCTGGTGGCTCCTCTCCCAGGACGCCCCTTCCCCCCATGGCCTGTTCCTCTTTCTGCAGAGGCCCTAGACTCAGTAGGCTGGATTCACTTAGGGGCCATACACTGCCCATAGCAGCCCCTCCCTCCACCTCTGAGCTCTCCCCTGCAGTCTTCTCTTCTGTCTTCACTGTGAGCCCTGTGTGTGTAGTGTCAGTGCATGGCTTACCATCAGGTTTCACTTCCTCCACTGTTGGAGGCACATTCAACACATTAACATTAGCATTCACAGTAGAGTCATGACATTCTTGGGGAGCCGGACTTGGGGGTTCAATGGCCACATACTGAGACACTAGCCGCCCCAAAGCGGTCCCAAGCAACACATTTAAGTCAATCAGCCGCGGAGACACCATCACATGTTTCTCAACGCAAGCAATGACTAGCCAGGTCTTTCACCGGGAAGGAACAACCACGGGAAGGGCAGTCTCCAATGAAGGAAACCACCTATGCCAAAACATGGTATCCATCCACAGACAGCTGTTTCGGGGTATTGCCCCTCATCAGTGTGCAGTAGGAAACTGACTAGTAGGAGCAATGCCTAGTAAAAGTCTGTGAAAATGAGGATGAGTGACCTCATGGAGATCAACATCCAACACTGCGGAGACACCATCACATGTTTCTCAACGCAGTGATTCTAGAGCAGTGCCCCCATCCCTTATGGGAAATATGCAAAAACATGTAAATCAATCAGCCGCGGAGACACCATCACGTTTCTCAACGCAAGCAATGACTAGCCAGGTCTTTCACCGGGAAGGAACAACCACGGGAAGGGCAGTCTCCAATGATGGAAACCACCTATGCCAAAACATGGTATCCATCCACAGACAGCTGTTTCGGGGTATTGCCCCTCATCAGTGTGGAGTAGGAAACTGGCTAGTAGGAGCAATGCCTAGTAAAAGACTGTGAAAATGAGGATGAGTGACCTCATGGACCTTTTGGCATAGGTGGTTTCCTTCATTGGAGACTGCCCTTCCCGTGGTTGTTCCTTCCCGGTGAAAGACCTGGCTAGTCATTGCTTGCGTTGAGAAACGTGATGGTGTCTCCGCGGCTGATTGATGTACTTGTTTTTGCATATTTCCCATAAGGGATGGGGGCACTGCTCTAGAATCACTGCGTTGAGAAACATGTGATGGTGTCTCCGCAGTGTTGGATGTTGATCTCCATGAGGTCACTCATCCTCATTTTCCCAAGAAACACATTGGCAGGAATATTTGGCGTTACTCCCACCTCCCGCATTCCCCTCCTGGCGCCCCAGTCCAAAAACGCCTTGGTGACGGGCAGCGCCGGTTCAACGCCTCCAATTCCGGAGACGGAGAGGGTTTTCCCAGGCACCAAGTCTTGAGGGGACACCACCTCAGGACGTACCAGGGTTCGTTCAGCGCCTGTGTTCCGCAGTCTCATGACCGCTGAGCTGCCGATGGTGACGGGTTGGTAATTGTCCAGGGACCTCCCACCACCCCCTCCCACACACAAAACAGTGGATGGTTTCTGGGACAGGGATGGGGCCTTCTGGCGCTGGGGACATGCAGCCTTAAAGTGTCCCAGCTGGTTGCAATGATGACAACGTCTGGGTTCTGCTCCTGGCCTGGAGAGGGCAGCAGGGGGGTACACCCCTTGCACTCTGGGGGGACAGGGGCAGGATTTTACTTAAGCCCTCTCCAGGTGCTGTTGGCAGGCTTCTTTGGCTCAGAGGCCCTGTTGTTGGCATACTCGTCTGCCAGGGTGGCTGTAGCAGAAGCCCCCTTTGGTTTCCGGTCATGGAGGAACTGCTGGAGGTCCACTGGGCAGTTCCACAAGAACTGCTCCGTGACGAACAGTTCCTGGACCTCCTGGCGGGTGGTGAGCTCTAGACCCGAGGTCCAGTGCTCCGCAGCTCTCAGCAGTGCCCGCATGTGGTCGGTCCAGGTGTCCTTTGATCCCCGCTGCAGGCTCCGTAACTTCCTGCGGTACGACTCTGGGGTGAAGTTGTAGTGCTGGATCAGGGCCCGCTTTATGCTGTTGTAGTCCTGCTCCTCCCTGGCAGGTAAGTCCCCCAAAACTTCCAGGGACTTACCCCTCAAACGTGGGGTCAGGTACCTTGTCCACTGATCCAGGGCCAGATGGTGTTGGAGGCAGGTTCTCTCAAAGGCCAGCAGAAAGGAATCCAGGTCTCCATCCTTTTCAAGCAGGGGAAAGTCCTCCGCCCAGACCTTGGAAGCCTTGGTCCCCGGTGGGGCTGGAGCATCCAGCGGGAGCCTGTGCTGAGCCATCTCCAGTCGGTGCCAACGCTCCGCAGCTTCATGGCGTTCTGCAGCCTGCAGCACAGGTTCTGCATGCTCACGCTCCGCTGCTTTCTCTGCCGCCACCAGAAGTCTGTCATGGGCGGCGTCATTACCTGCCACGAGCTATGCCATAGCTGCTTGGAAAAGGGTCTCCGATCTGGACAGGCTGGGGCGGGCAGCTGGTGGACAGTCCACTGCAGGACTGAGCACGGGGGTCTGGCTTCTTGGGGAGCCCTGGCTGAGCTCCCCCTCGCCTTCATTGGTATTGTCCTCCACCACCTCCTCATAGACCATAGCATTGGCCTCCCCCTTTGTCTTACTCCTGGTGCCTTCCGCCATCTTGAGAACCTCTGGTTAGGCTGAGTTCACACGTGGCTTTTTTTCCCGTTTCCGCGGCGGTCTTAACCGCGCGATTTTGCTGCGAAAATGCGAAAAATAAGCATCCCATGCATTCCTATGGGATTCCGCAATGCTGTGCTAATGCTGCGGTTTTTACCGCGGTGGAATCGCTTCGCGGTAAAAACCGCAGCATGCTCATTAATTTTCGGAATCGCGGCGATTACGCACCCATAGGAATGCATTGTTCCGCTTACTTCCCGCATGTGGCTGTGCACACCATGCGAAAAGTAAGCAGAACAATTGCGGATGGTACCCACGGTCTGGAGGAGAGGAGACTGTCCTCCGGGCTTTGGGTACCATATCCCTGTAAAAAAAAAGAATTTAAAAATAAAAAATATTGTTATTCTCACCCTCCGACGTCCCGCGCAGCCTTCCCGCTTCTCTTCACGCTCTCGTTCCCAGTAGTCCTTTGCGAAAATGCCCGCGATGGCGTCCGTTCTCGCGGGATCGCGAAGTCTCGCGGTCATTCGCACGACGTCATCGCGAATGACCGCGAGACATCGCGATCCCGCGAGAACGGACGTCATCGCGGGCATTTTCGCAAAGGATTACTGGGAACGGATTCGCGGGACGTCGGAGGGTAAGAATAACACCATTTTTTTTTTTTTTTTTTTTACATTCTATCTTTTACTACTGATGCTCCATAGGCGGCCTCAGTAGTAAAGAGTTGGTCACACTCGTCAAACACTATGTTTGACCAGTGTGACCAACCTGTCAATCAGTTCTCCAAGCGATGCTCCAGATCGCTTGGAAAACGCTAGCATTTTGAAAGCTAATTACGCTTGCAAAATGCTAGTTTTTCCGCGGGAATTTAAAATGCGATTTTCCCGCGGACTGGAATTCCGGAATTCTCGCGGTAATTTCCGCGAGAGTTCCGGTACGTGTGCACTTAGCCTAACTGACAGCTGCAACCCTGACCTCGCACACAACTTATATTTACCAGTTATCGCTGGTAGTCTTTAGTGTCTGTGAGTAGGGGTCCCATGCACACTATTACTCTGATCCCACCGCTGCCACCAATGTGGAGGAAAGACCGGTTCCTCCCACGTCACCAATGTGACATAACTACACAGGCACAGCTCTCCGGCGCCCCCTTTGTGTCTCAGGTCAGTAAGGGAACTGCACCTAGAGCAAATGGCCGCCGGGGAGGATGTCCTGTTACCCGCTGGGTATTCTAAGATTTGTAATCAGAGTAAAAGCATCATCCCAAGATTAATTTTATGGTTTAATTGCCTTAAGGGCGCACTAGATAATTGAAGAAAAAAGCCAGCTCACCAGTAAACGCTTGCAGGTACACGGAGCTCCGTACGGACCAATGTCAAATTGTAGAGAAAGAAAGATCGCTCCAGCTGCATAACTCTTCTTTATTGAATGTAGATTAATTGACACATGATGAAACTCTCCATATAAGCACACCAGAGCAGGATGAAGCAATGGCTACGCGTTTGGAACCTACATGGTCTTTGTCAAAGCCATAGCCAGTCTCTATCCCAACTTGGCTATATATGAGACTGACCAATAAAAATGCATACAACTGATCACATGATACCTGAATCAGGTCCTTTGTATGAAAAAATCACATATAACAATACAATACAATAATAAAATCACTAGTAGTAGTGCAGCATCAGATCGTGTCTTTTAATTAGACCAATTGGATGACTCGTATTTAAATGATAGATCCAAAATGCCTCTCGGGTAAGAAGACGCTGCCTGGCATCCCCCCCCCCCCCGACCCGTTCGATCCCTTGCACTTTAAAATGGGACGTGCTTCTAGCGTGACATTCTATAAAATGTTTGGACGCGGCTGATGTGTTTCTTCCAAAGGTATTGGTATTCGTGATATCATATAAATGCTCTCTAATTCGTATTTTTAATTGTCTGGATGTGCAACCGACATAAGACAGATTGCACACATCACAATTAATTTTATACATTGTTTTTTGAGTTGCATTTAATATAATTATTGATTTTAAACTTGAGAGTATTGTCACTATTATTGAATTCCTTGGATTTCTGTGCATGTTTGCACATTTTGCAACAAGTGGCGCCACATTTATAAAAGCCCTTGTTGTTTAACCAATTATCCTTTAGGTTTTTTGCTGGATGAAAACTTACTGGGTGATAATTTGTTGCCTAAAGAAGGGGCCCTTCGGGACACATTTACAACAGACATCAAAATTTGTGCCAATTTTTCATCTTCATATAAAATGGGTAGATATTTTTGTATGATTTTTTTTTTTTAATACCCGAAAATTGTGGGCTGTATTGGAAACAGATACAGGGTTTTTTTTTTTTTTACTATGTCTTGATTTTTTCTTTTTTGCCCTATAGATGGCATAATTACTTCCTCCCGATTTTTGCTATGTACTATTTGCTGTGCTCTTTTGAGTGTCCAATTAGGATACCTTCGATTTTTCAATTTATTAGTAACATGCTCAAATTCATTCTTTAAAACCTCACTTGAACTGCAATTTCGTTTAATTCGAGTGTATTCACCAACTGGAATAGATTTTGTTTGTCATGACTGCTAGTTGCATGTAAGATGGTGTTTCCACTCGGCGGTTTGTGATGCGTTTTATTTTGAACTAGATTAAGGCCCGATGCTATCGCATCAAGAGGATAGTGACACACCTCTTGCCATGTTAACCCTCAATACACACACACCTCCTCAACACACACTCCTCTCACCTTTCACCATCTCCACTCACGTCCACTCACTCTTTCACTCCACATACGACCCTTTCTCTCACTCCGTCTCTCATGCTCACACCGTCATCGTCGCTGCTCCACGATCCCTGACATCTTCCGCCGGCGCCATCCTGGATCCCGACGTTGTCCACGCCGGCGACATCTTCTTGCGGCCACGCCATCTTGAGCATTCTGAAATCCTGCGAGTGGACGTTAGTGGAGATAGTGAAAAGTGAGAGGAGTGGTGTGTTGAGGGTTAACATGGCAAGAGGTGTGCTGTGACGTCACCAGTTACAACTGGTCGGAAGTTGTTACAACCCGGAAGCTGCTTAGCGCATTTATTATAGTAGATGTATCACACCTATGTTTTTATGTGGATAAGATATTTACATAGTGAGCCTCAAGAAGGACAGTATTACTGATGTATGTAAAGTGCTATTGAAATAATAGTACTCTATTAATAAATAAAAAATTAATTATTATTACCTAAGTTATGTAGGTATGTGTTAGCTATGTAGTTGAAATCTACGTATGTTTGCCTAAATTTTTTTTGTTTTTGCATTTTTTTTTTTTTTTAATCTATATATACCTATACCTATGTATATTTTTATGGATTTAAATATGTCTATGACATATATGTGAAAGAGATAATTAGTGTAAGATATATCTATCTGCTTAAAATATTTATATATATATATAACATATATCAAGCTATGTATAGAAGTCTTAGAAGTCTATTATCTATATCTATTTAGAATGTAACTATTATTTATATATCTATATATCTATCCATTCTAGGACCAACTTAAATAGTTTAAAGTAAGACATTTTTGTAAACGACATTTCTAGTGAAGATTTTTGGGCTATTAGGTAGCAATTGTCCTTCAAGTGGTGTATCCACCACTTTGACCCTAACGTTGCTGCGTTGCTTTACTCGGGAGAATGCAACATACAATTGTCCATGGGCAAATACAGGTTCGGGCAAAAAAATTCCAACTCGATTGAGGGTCTGTCCTTGGGATTTGTTAATGGTCATAGCAAAAGCAGGTTTTAGAGGAAACTGTCGACGTTTTAATTTAAAAGGTAACCCAGTTTCTGAAGGACACAAATCGATGCGTGGAATAAACACAATGTCTCCTTCAGCTGAGCCAGTAATCACTTTAGCCTGTATGATGTTGCGGAGTAAGGCAATGACAATGAGGCGAGTGCCATTGCAGAGACCTTTCTTGGTGTTTAGGTTTCTTAATAGCATCACAATGGTGCCAATTTTAAGTTTTAAGAGATGTGATGGCATT
Source organism: Dendrobates tinctorius (assembly GCF_039654945.1). NCBI lineage: Eukaryota > Metazoa > Chordata > Amphibia > Anura > Dendrobatidae > Dendrobates > Dendrobates tinctorius. Next base: position 680,045 of record NW_027362122.1, on the reverse strand, counting down.
CCTGATGGTGTCAGAGAGTTTAAAAATTCAACTGGGTAGTTTTCACATTCCTCTGCCTCATCAGCATCGACAGAATCATCACTTGTATATACAGTATAATCACCACTAATGCGATCCATTACTTTACAGTTCAGAAAATCGACGTCATCATTTTTCGGACATAGTATAGCATGTGATGCATCAGTGTTGAGGCTTTGTTTGTCATTAACATCAATGCAAATATGGTCTCCAAAGATCTCGGTTACTATAGAGCCAGTGCAAAGGATGTCTGGAGGAATTTCAATGACATCCTCTCCAAGGTTATGTTCATTAGACAGCTCACCATTTCCAAGTTTAAGCAACCAAGTGCTGTATTCAGGATCAGTGGAGCGCATGTTGTTGATTAGCGGTAGTCTGGTAAAATGTTGCCAATGTTCTGAATATTTAATGCAGGAATCAACAATGTCTATTCTTGTTCCATGAGCGATGACGGGAAGACATTGTCTGAAGTCTCCTCCAAGAACAATAACTTTACCTCCAAATGGTGTTTTATTTTTTTCAGCAACATTTGTTGTCATGATGTCACGTAGAAGTCTATCTGTCACATTCAGTGCATGTTTTTGGACCATAGTGCACTCATCAATAATAAAAAGTTTTGTACTCTGTAAATGTTTTCCTGCATTTGTATCGTTTTTAATCCTGGAAACAGATGTTTCATTGATCGGAATAGGTATGCCATATAGAGAGTGGATTGTTCGGCCTCCTTGTATCAAGTTAGATGCTATTCCTGTAGTCGCTGCAGGTGACACAATTTCTCCTTGTCCTCTTAAATGATGTGTAAGTAGATGGTATAGGTAGGTCTTTCCACTGCCACCAGGTCCATCGAGAAAAAAGCACTTTGGTATTAAACTGCTATTTTGTAAAGCTTCAGTAATGACATCATAGGCAAAAAGTTGCTCCTGATTAAGAGTTTCTTTCATCTCTGCAGCTTTTTTTTAACTCATAATCCTTATCATATTGTTTAAGGAGTTGTTTAATATTTTTTGCTGGGCGTGGTAAATTGAAATCAGCAAAAGTTTTTCCATGGACTATGAGGACATCTTGGACATCTTTCATAGCATATCCTTCACAATCGATACACTCTTCAGTGTTGCTGTGGTATGTATGACAGTAGTCTTGTAAAAAATGGTCCTTAAATTCATTCCACAATTCAAGTGGATTACTGGGGGGGCCAAAAATACAGATATAAGCAAACATGTCTCTAAGTTGGGAAGGCATGTTAAGAATGCAAGCATCTGTTAAAGTATGTCTCCAGATGCTATCATCGAATAATAATCCAAGTGCTAATGCAGCATCCTTAAAGGTTTCATGCATAACTCCATTGACGGTTTTAATGCTGTCAAAACTGGTAGCAGCTTTTACATGCAGTAACAACAAACGTAAATAATAGCGTTCTTGGTCTTTCACACTAACAGTGTACATTCTTCCAATAACTGTGAGACCCCCTCGTTTTCTTTGTTCCCATGTGCCTTGTTTCCAAACGTAGTGTTCTGGAATTAGGCGGTAGAAATAGTTATGTGCATTGTGGTCGATCTTATTAAGGTTGAAATACGCCATAAGTGTAGAATTGGAATTGAGCTTTTGATGGATGTTGCCTGCAGAGTCATTCTCATGAAAATAGAGTGGTTGAGAATTAGGCAGATGTACGGCTAGGCGAATGATGGCATGAGATTGTTTATGCATAGGAAAAGCAAATATCCGCCACGCAGCCTCAGGTGCACTAACATATCTGGTATCCGTAAATTGGTGTGTTTCATCATGTTGGATGTTATTTTGGGAAATTTCAAGGTTGGCTTTGTCATGTCCTTTGTAAACGTATTTAAATAAATATTTTACACTTTGAATGGAAGCACATATTTCTACATTAATATGGCACTTGTATTTGGTGAGTAAAAATGGGTTATATGGAACTACCCATGAATTGTCAATCATCTTAGAATGGTGTTCATATGTTTTGCCAATGGGTCTGCGGTAAGTGGGATAGCCATCCTTTTCTTTGATGGTATATGGTTGGTTTTGTTTTGGGAAACCTTTGCTACACTTTCCAAGATCCATACAGGGAGAATTAGGATTGTGTTCTCCACAGGGACCATGAATCATGTGTTGAAGAACAATGTTATGGAGCTGAGGGTAGATTGTTTCATCAGGTATTTCAGCCCAGACTATATTGTCTATGTCCGCCTCAGTCCGTAATTTAGACAGGCTGTCAAGAATAATTAAAATATGAGCGTGTGGGAGACCACGCTTCTGAAATTCAATGACATGGACAATTGCAGTGACGTTTCCAAATAATCCACTGCTAATGTCTTTTAAGAGGGATTCCAGTTTAATTTTAAAGACACGTGCAACCAAGTCTGGTCTGTGTTCAACACGCTGCCACGGTTCTAAATGTGTAGTAATCTCATTCCACTTAGGATTACATGTCATGGTGATAAATAGATCTGGTCGACCATACTTTGTAACAATAGCCATAGCATCCTGGTAGCGCTGCTGCATGTTTCTTGGACTGCCTTCAAAACAAGATGGTAAAATGACGGTTTTCCCAATAGGGATACCCTTTTCAACCGATTTTTTGAGTAGATGTTCTTGAAGGAGGCAGTAATCCTCCACTTTTAAATCTTTTTGGTGGTTGCGGATGTAATGTAGGCGATTAGCTTCGATTTTGACATAAGCATCTACTAAATATTGCTGTGTTAGCTTACCACCATTGAGGAGTGGATTAAAGTAATTTCTGACAGATAACATATAGCAATAGTATTGGAGTTGAGTGATCCTCCTCGGACTTTTGCCTTGTTGTTTGAGTCCATCATGCCATCCTTGGTCTCCATAAGGGAAAAATATTGGATAGAGGAGGGCATCCAAATTGCTATGGAGAATACGAATTTGTTGTGTTTTTGGAGCTAAAGGGTTATGGGGATCAGGTTTTAAATGAATTAATATGTCTCTATTGAAAGGTGGCTCACCATTGTCATTTTGAAACACGACTGCTACTTCACTGACAGTGGGATTATTGTAGCGTCGAGGGTCTTGAGTACGATCTTGTTTAATAGCCATAGTGATGTTTGGCATGACAGTTCCGTTTTGTAGAGATTTAATTTTTTCTTGTTCTTCCACATCACGTAACATTTGATAAGCTTCCACAAAAGGATTAATAGTTTGGATTTGAAGGGCAATAATGTTCATCAATGTAGGATGACATTTTTGATTTTCTTTACATCGTAAGCGTTGTTCGTTTGCGGTAGTGGTATCGAGAATGTAAAGTTGGGCAAATGCGCGTTGCTGGTCATCTGAGGGATGTAGTGTTCCAGTTCTATGATAGATCTGGCCATGTATGCGGAAACAGTATGGGCCATATCCAGGAGGTGGTGAAATATTTGCACCCATGGAGGCAAAAGCAAAGGAACTGTTAATACTTCGAATATTATCCATGAAATTTTTGCTAAATTCACTTTGCCCTTTCAGCAAACGTGTAAAGACATCAGGATATTGTAGTATGGGTACATTGACTTTACCCTTCTGACATCAGAGCGTAAAGTTATCAGAAGGTATCTCTGCTACAAAATGCAAAGCTTCGCAATGCTCACATACATGGGTCATGTCACCACAGCTGTGTTCAGTAATACTATTTTCATCATTAGTGAAAATGTGAGGTTCTAGTAGAAGTGCATGTCCAACCGATGGGGTGCGCCTAGTTTTGAGACCAACGTATATTTGTCTTGGTTGCACTTTCTGCGGGCTAACTGCAGCTTGTATGTGAAGAAACTGTGCATTGGTATTGACTAATGGTGGTATTGATAGGGCAGAAACAGATTGCTGATTAGTTATGTCAGTGAGCGGCATATAGGATGAAGTGTGGTAGTAACTTGTTCCACATGCTGATGTGGAAGCATCCTGTTGTGAGTCTACTAATAATGATGAGGAAGAAGCCGTCAGTTGTTGGCGGTGATGGCGTGCAGAGGCTTCTTCAGCCAATGTAATAGATTTAGAGTTAGGGGATTCGTGTGTGAGACGACGGCATTTATAAGCCTTAATCTTGTCAAGTCGATGCTGTTTTTCCTCAGGAGTCTCATTAGCACGGCGTTGTTTTTGTCGTAGTGCTAAAGCTGCTTTCCTTTCACTGGCATTGGCATACTGGGCATCGGTATTGAATGGTGGTATTGATAGGGCAGAAAAGAGATTGCTGATTAGTTATGTCAGTGAACGGCATATGGGATGAAGTGTAGCAGTAAATTGTTCCACATGCTGATGTGGAAGCATCCTGTTGTGAGTCTAATAATAATGATGAGGAAGAGGCCGTCTGTTGTCGGCGGTGACGGCGTGCAGAGGCTTCTTCAGCCAATCTTATGGATTTAGAGTTAGGGGATTCGTGTGTGAGGCGACGGCGTTTATAAGCCTTAATCTTCTCAAGGCGATGGTGTTTTTCCTCAGGAGTCTCATTAGCACGGCGTTGTTTTTGTCATAGTGCTAAAGCTGCTTTCCTTTCACTGGCATTGGCATACTTTTTGTTATGACTCATGTTGGCACAGGTAAAGGAGTCTATTTGGCAGTTATCTGGCAGTGAAGAAGGTGTCCTGGAGTATTGTAGAGTGAACAGATACTAATTGACCCTGTAATTGCCCAGCAGTAGTTATGAAGTGGTAGTGGCAAATTGGCCCTGTAATTAGACACCGGCAGAGGAGCAAGGCAGCAGTAGTTATGGCGGTAGAGGCAAATTGGCCCTGTAATTAGACACCGGCAGAGGAGCAAGGCAGCAGTAGTTATGGCGGTAGAGGCAAATTAGCCCTGTAATTAGTCACAGGCAGTGAACAGTCAGAGGAGCAAGGCAGCAGTACTTATGGCGGTAGAGGCAAATTGGCCCTGTAATTAGACACCGGCAGAGGAGCAAGGCAGCAGTAGTTATGGCGGTATAGGCAAATTGGCCCTGTAATTAGACACCAGCAGAGGAGCAATGCAGCAGTAGTTATGGCGGTAGAGGCAAATTGGCCCTGTAATTAGACACAGGCAGTGAACAGTCAGAGGAGCAAGGCAGCATTACTTATGGCGGTAGAGGCAAATTGGCCCTGTAATTAGACACCGGCAGAGGAGCAAGGCAGCAGTAGTTATAGCGGTATAGGCAAATTGGCCCTGTAATTAGACACCAGCAGAGGAGCAATGCAGCAGTAGTTATGGCGGTAGAGGCAAATTGATCCTGTAATTAGACACCGGCAGAGGAGCAAGGCAGCAGTAGTTATGGCGGTAGAGGCAAATTGGCCCTGTAATTAGACACCGACAGAGGAGCAAGGCAGCAGTAGTTATGGCGGTAGAGGCAAATTGGCCTTGTAATTAGACACCAGCAGAGGACCAAGGCAGTAGTTATGGCGGTATAGGCAAATTGGTCCTGTAATTAGACACCGGCAGAGGAGCAAGGCAGCAGTAGTTATGGCGGTAGAGGCAAATTGGCCTTGTAATTAGACACCGGCAGTAAACAGGCAGAGGACCAAAGCAGCAGTAGTTATGGCGGTAGAGGCAAATTGGCCCTGTAATTAGACACTGGCAGAGGACAAAGGCAGCAGTAGTTATGGCAGTATAGGCAAATTGGCCCTGTAATTAGACACCGGGAGAGGACCAATGCAGCAGTAGTATGGCGGTAGAGGCAAATTAGCCCTGTAATTAGACCCCGGCAGAGTAGCAAGGCAGCAATAGTTATGGCAGTACAGGCAAATTGGCCCAGTAATTAGACACCGGCAGTAAACAGGCAGAGGACCAAGGCAGCAGTAGTTATGGTGGTACAGGCAATGCCAAGCGTCCGCACAGCAAGTCGGCGTGAGGTAAATGACGCAATTTCAGGAATGCAAGATTTCGCCGATGTCGTTAACACCTCTTGCCATGTTAACCCTCAACATACCACACCGCCTCAACACACACTCCTCTCACCTTTCACCATCTCCACTCACATCCACTCACTCTTTCACTCCACATACGACCCTTTCTCTCTCACTCCATCTCTCATACTCACACCGTCATCGTCGCTGCCCCGACATCTTCCTCCGCCGCCGCGATCCTGGATCCAGACGTTCTCCAGGCCGCCGACTTGTTCTTGCGGCGACGCCATCTTGGATTTCGTGAAATCCCGCGATATTCAAGATGGCGTCGCCGCATGAACATGTCACTGGTGTGGACGACATCGGGATCCAAAATGGCGTCGGCGTAATCACGCGAGATTTCACCGACGCCATCTTTTTGGATCCCGAGTCGTCCACGCCAGCGACATGTTATTGCGGCGACGCCATCTTGAATATTGCGGGATTTCACGAAATCCAAGATGGCGTCGCCGCAAGAACATGGCGGCCTGGAGAACGTCTGGATCCAGGATCGCGGCGGCGGAGGAAGATGTCGGGGCAACGACGATGACGGTGTGAGTATGAGAAACGGAGTGAGAGAAAGGAACGTATGTGGAGTGAAAGAGTGAGTGGATGTGAGTGGAGATGGTGAAAGGTGAGAGGAGTGTGTGTTGAGGCGGTGTGGTGTGTTGAGGGTTAACATGTGCGTGTGTGTGGTGACGTCACCGGTTACAACTGGACGGAAGTTGTTACAACCGGAAGCTGCTTAGGGCATTTATTATTATATAGATGATATCACCATCTATGCCCGTCAAATCCAAATTGGAAATTTTTTTGTGATCGCATTTATAAGTGAATTTTATTGTTATATTGATTGGAATTCAAGTATTGAACAAAATCCGGTGTGGCAGACATATCTCCACCCCAAATCAGGGTATCATCAATATATCTGCCATACCAAATTAGACACTCAAGAAAAGGATTGGAAATGGTATATATGAATTCCAGCTCCCAAAAGGACATGACAAGGTTAGTGAGAGAAGGTGAAAATTTGGCACCCATTGCCACACCCTTTGATTGCAGGAAAAATTGTCCGTCGAACACAAAAAAAATTGTGACATTAAAAATGAAACAACCTGTAATATGTAATTTTTCAATTTGTCAGAAAAATTACTGAATTTCTGAAGATGAAACTGGAGTGCCCAGATTGACACGTCATGAAAAATACAGGTATACAACGAAATTACGTCACATGCAAGCCATATGTAATTGGAAGACCAAGTTTTTTAAGAAAAAATACCCAAAACCTGTTTGGAGTGCCTAATGTGCCCCGGAGTGCGTTGTGCCAAGGGTTGAAGAAGCGAGTCAACCCATTGGCATAGATGTTCATTAATGGATCCTATACCCGAAACTATTGGACGCATTGGAGGGATATCATCAGATTTGTGTATTTTGGGAACTCCGTAGATTATTTGGAGAACAGGATTTTTTACTTCCAAAAAATCAGCCTGACTAGATGTAAATACTCCCAAACTTAACCTTCCTTGATAATAGTGCTACTTTTTTCACTGATTTCTTGTGAGGGATTATATTTTAATTTTTTATAAGTGGTATCATCTGATAGTAATTCCATCATTTTTGAATGATAGTCTGATGAATTTAGCACCACTACCACTCCACGTTTATCAGACATTTTTATAACCAGACCAGGTATTTCTTTTAATTGCTTTAATATACTTCGTTGTTTAAAAGATAAATTTCTATTTGATTTATTGAAATTTTTGGTCTGGCTATAAAGAATGAGTAATTCCTTTGCCACCATCTCCTGAAACCGCTCCATACAACTTGATCTCATTTGTATTGGATAAAAGTATGGATTTTTTGTTGCGAAAGCAGGAGATTGATTACATTCACCTTCATTATTTGGTACAGAAAATTCTAAGTCCTGCAAATTAATCAATGCTAGCTGTTCCGCAAAATTCATGTTCATGTATTCATTACAAATATCACTAGACTTGTTACATTCAGGATAAGATGAAATCACATCTGCACCATCATCTATAAGAAAATGCTTTTTGACCGTTAAATTCCGCATGAATTTATTAACGTCTAAAATAGTGGAAAAGAGATCAAAGTCCTGGTCAGGAACAAAGTTGAGACCTAAAGACAAAATCTGTATCTATTCTTCTGTGAGGTGGACAGAGGACAAATTCAATACATTTTTAAAGTCCTGTGTGGATACTACTGTTTCCTCCTGCGTGTGATAACTCCTTGACCTCCTGCTATGCTTTCTGCCCCCCCCCCCTCCCGCCTATGGCGTTTTTTGACCGTCGGTATTCTCGTTTTGACGGACCAGGAGCACTTTCACTAATAGAAATGTCCGAGGCACTTGAGAGGTGGTCTGAAGAATCCATATCAGACGAGGTAAAGGACATGTGCGTTTTGAAAGTCTTCTAGAATTTCTGTGTTTACTGTGAGCATGGCTGTTTTTAAGAATCGATTACGGAGTTCTGCTAGTCATATTTCCCCACTCATAGATATTATTAGTGGAGTAATCATTGAAGTCTCTGGCAAATTTCCTTTTTTTTCTTTCCATGATATGATCTTCTAATGCCAAAACTTTCTGATCCATAGAGGCCATAAGTGAATCAAACTGTGCCAAAGATTTATATTCCACCATAGAGGTATTTAACCCCTTTCTGACATCCGACGTACTATCCCGTCCATGGGACCCGGTCCCCTATGCCCATGGACGGGATAGTACGGACCGCGATCAGCGGCGCCCACGTGGTGAGCGCCGCTGATCGCGGCCGGGTGTCAGCTGATTATCACAGCTGACATCCGGCACAATGTGTCAGGGGCGGTCACGGACCGCCCCCGACACGTTAACCCCTTGCACACCGCGATCAAACACGATCGCGGTGTACCGGGGGTTAAAGGGAAGCATCGGCAGGGAGGGGGCTCCCTCCGTGCTTCCCTGAGCCCCCCAAGGCAGCTCAATGTGCAGCGCTGCTGCGGGGGGCTCCTTTCCTGCAGGCCCCCGAATCCAAGATGGCGACGGGGACCTTCGGGGGCCTGCAGGAAGCTGGCTTCCTCAGTGCCTGCAAAGCGCAGGCAAGAGGAAGTCTTTTTCAATGCCTGTGACAGATTGCTGATCTGTCACAGTGATCTGTGATGTGACAGATCAGCGATCTGTCACAGGACAGTGATGTCCCACCTGGGACTATTTAATAAAGTTAAAAATAAAAAAAAGTGTTAAAATAATAAAAAAAAAATCGCCAAATAAATTAGAAAAAAAAAAAAAAATTCCCCCAAATAAATCCATTTTTTAGAAATAAAAAAATAAAAATAATAAAAGTACACATATTAGGTATCGCCGCATCTGTAACGACCCGCCCTATAAAACTGTCCCATTAGTTAACCCCTTTAGCGAACCCCTTAAAAAATAAAAATAAAAAACGAAGCAAAAAATAATGATTTATTATCATACCGCCAAACAAAAAGTGTAATAACGCGTGATCAAAAAGACGCATATAAATATCCATGGTACCGCTGAAAATGTCATCTTGTTCCGCAAAAAACGAGCCACCACACAGCATCATCAGCGAAATAATAAAAAAATTATAGCTCGCAGAATAAAGCGATGCAAAAATAATTTATTTTTTATATAAAATAGTTTTCATTGCATAAAACCGACAAAACATAAAAAAAGACCTAAATGAGGTATCGCTGTAACCGTACTGACCCGATGAATAAAACCGCTTTATCAATTTTACCGCACGTGGAACGGTGTAAACGCACCCCCCCAAAAGAAATTCATGAAACGCTGGTTTTTGTTCATTCTGCGTCCCAAAAATCGGAATAAAAAGCGATCAAAAAATGTCACATGCCCGAAAATGGTACCAATAAAAACGGCAACTCGTCCCGCAAAAAATAAGACCTCACATGACTCGGTGGGTCAAAATACGGAAAAATTATAGCTCTCAATATGTGGTGATGCAAAAACTATTTTTACAATAAAAAGCGTCTTTTAGCGTGCGACAGCTGCCAAACATAAAAACCGCCATAAATAGTAAATCAAACCCCCCGTTATCACCCCCTTAGTTAGGGAAAAATAATACAATTAAAAAAAATGTATTTATTTCTATTTTTCCATTAGGGTTAGGGCTAGGGTTAGGGCTAGGGTTAGGGCTGAGATTAGGGTTAGGGGTGTGTTGGGGTTCGGGTTGGAGTTAGAATTGGGGGTTTTCACTGTTTGGGCACATCAGGGGCTCTCCAAATGCAACATTGCGTCTGATCTCAATTCCAGCCAATTCTGAGTTGAAAAAAATCAAATGGTGCTCCTTCCCTTCCAAGCTCTGCCATGCACCCAAATAGTGTTTTACCCCCACATGTAGGGTATCAGCCTACTCGGGACAAATTGCAAAACAATTTTTGGGGTCCAATTTCTCCTGTTACCCTTAGGAAAATAAATAAAAAATTAAGGGCAAAAATATCATTTTTGTGGAAAAAAATGATTTTTTTATTTTCACGTCCCAGCGTTATAAACTTCTGTGAAGCACTTGGGGGTTCAAAGTGCTCACCACACATCTAGATAAGTTCCGTGGGGGTCTAGTGTCCAAAATGGGGTCACCTGTGGGGAGTTTCAATAGTTTAGGTACATCAGGGGCTCTCCAAACGCACATGACACCCGCAGACCATTCCATCAGAGTCTGCATTCCAAAATGTCACCGCTTCCCTTCCAAGCCCCGACGTGTGTCCATACAGTAGTTTTCTCCCACATATGGGATGTCAGCGTACTCATGACAAATTGGACAACAACTTTTCGGGTCCAATTTCTCCTGTTACCCTTGGGAAAATGAAAAAATTGGGGACTAATTGATCATGTTTGTGGAAAAAATACGATTTTTTTATTTTCATGCCCGGGCATTATAAACTTCTGTGAAGCCCTTGGGGGTTCAAAGTGCTCACCACACATCTAGATAAGTTCCTTAGGGGGTCTCGTTTCCAAAATGGGGTCGTTTGTGGGGGGTTTCCACTGTTTAGGGGCTCTCCAAAGGCAACATGACACCCGCAGAACATTCCATCAATGTCTGCATTCCAAAACGTCACTACTTCCCTTCCGAGCCCTGACGTGTGTCCATACAGTAGTTTTCTCCCACATATGGGGTATCAGCATACTCAGGACAAATTGGACAACAACTTTTGGGGTCCAATTTCTCCTGTTACCCTTGGGAAAATAAAAATATGGTGACTAAAAGATCATGTTTGTGGAAAAAATGCGAATTTTTTATTTTCACGCCCGGGCGTTATAAACTTCCGTGAAGCCCTTGGGGGTTCAAAGTTCTCACCACACATCTAGATAAGTTCCTTAGGGGGTCTAGTTTCCAAAATGGTGTCATTTGTGGGGGGTTTCCACTGTTTTGGTACATCAGGGGTTTTCCAATCGCGACATGGTGTCTGATCTCAATTCCAGCCAAAAACGTCAAATGGCGCTGCTTCCCTTCCAAGCTCTGCCATGCGCCCAAATAGTGGTTTACCCCCACATGTCGGGCATCAGCGTACTCAGGACAAATTGCACAATAACTTTTAAGGTCCTGTTACCCTTGGGAAAATAAAAATTGGGGTGAAAAGATCATTTTTGTGGAAAAAATATGATTTTTTAATTGTACCGCTGTACGTTATAAACTTCTGTAAAGCCCTTGTGGGGTCAAAGTTCTCACCACATATCTAGATAAGTTCCTTGGGGGGTCTAGTTTCCAAAATGGGGTCACTTGTAGGGGGTTTCCACTGTTTAGGTACATCAGGGACTCTCCAAACGTGACATGGCGTCTGATCTGAATTCCAGCCAATTTTGCATTGATAAAGTCAAACGACGCTCCTTCCATTCTGAGCTCTGCCATGCGCCGAAACAGTCATTCCCCCCCACAAATCAGGTATCAGCGTACTCAGGACAAATTGCACAATAACTTTTGCAGTCCAATTTCTCCTGTTACCCTTGGTAAAATAAAAAAAAATGGAACCTGAAGTATTTTTTTTGTGAAAAAAAGTTAGATGTTCATTTTTTTTTTAAATATTCAAAAAAATTCCTGTGACGCACCTAAAGGGTTAATAAACATCTTGTATGTGGTTTTGAGCACCTTAAGGGGTGCAGTTTTTAGAATGGTGTCACTTTTGGGTATTTTCTATCATATAGACCCCTCAAAGTGGCTTCAAATGTGATGTGGTCCTAAAAATAAAATGGTGCTGTTAAAATGAGAAATTGCTGGTCAACTTTTAACCCTTATAACTTCCTAACAAAAAAAAATTTTGGTTCCAAAATTGTGCTGATGTAAAGTAAACATGTGGGAAATGTTACTTAACCAAGTTTTTTGTGTGCCGTATCTCTGTGATTTAAGGGCATAAAAATTCAAAGTTGGAAAATTGCGAAATTTTCAAAATTTTTGCCAAATTTCCATTTTTTTCACAAATAAACGCAAGTTATTTGAATGAAATTTTACCACTAACATGAAGTACAATATGTCACGAGAAAACAATGTCAGAATCACCGGGATCCATGGAAGCGTTCCAGAGTTATGACGTCATAAAGGTACAGTGGTCAGAATTGTAAAAATTGGCCCGGTCATGAACGTGCAAACCACCCTTGGGGGTGCAGGGGTTAAGTTGCTCATTTCTTGCTGGACTTCTTTCAATTTTAAGTCCTCTTATTTGATGATTAATTTCATACGATTTATAGAGCAATTGCTCAGAATTATATTCCACTCATTTTTAAATTCTTCTGAGTAGATTGTGGTCGGCAGTTTTTTTTTATGCACAAACCTCTCGGTATCATATCTTTGGCCCCATAATTATTTAAAGTGGCATGATCCCACCAAATTCTGGTTTCTTGTGTGAGAAGTTTTTTCAATTTGCTAAGACTTTCGTTGACGTCTACCCCGCCCAAATCAGGCTGATCAGAAAACACCTGTGCCGCTTTTTTGGATCGGTCTCTTATAATATCTGTGGCCATGATGCAATACTTGGAAAGCATAAAACAATCCTGGTCTGGTGGATTTATATAATGAATCAGTACTCACTTGTCTTGGAGAGAAATGCTGGGAGCGCGGCAGTCAGCGTCTCGAATAGAAATAGAAGAAAAAAGCCAGGTCACCAGTAAACGCTTGCAGGTACACGGAGCTCCGTACGGACCAAAGTCAAATTGTAGAGAAAGAAAGATCGATCCAGCTGTATAAAACTCTTCTTTATTGAATGTAGATAAATTGACACATGATGAAACTCTCCATATAAGCACACCAGAGCAGGGTGAAGCAGAGGATACGCGTTTTGACCTACATGGTCTTTATCAAAGCTATAGCCAGTCTCTATCCCAACTCTGCTATATATGAGACTGAATAAAAATGCATACAACTGATCACATGATACCTGAATCAGGTCCTGTGTATGAAAAACATCACATATAGCAATACAATAATAAAATCACTAGTAGTAGTGCAGCATCAAATTGTGTCTTTTATTTAGACCAATTGGATGTCTCGTATTTAATTGATAAATCCAAAATGCCTCTCGGGTAAGAAGACGCTGCCTGGCATCCCCCCCCCGAGATGACAAATTAACCCGTTCGATCCCTTGTATTTTAAAATGGGAAATGCTTCTAGCGTGACAATGTATAAATTGTTTTGGACGCCGCTGATGTGTTTCTTCCAAAGTTATTGTTTCATTTTTAATGTCACACAATTTTTTTGTGTTCGACGGACAATTTTTCCTGCAATCAAAGGGTGTGGCAATGGATGCCAAATTTTCACCTTCTCTCGCTAACCTTGTCATGTCCTTTTGGGAGCTGGAATTCATATATTCGTTTCCAATCCTTTTCTTGAGTGTCTAATTTGGTATGGCAGATATATAGATGATACCCTGATTATTTGGGGTGGAGATATGTCTGCCATACCGGACTTTGTTCAATACTTGAATTCCAATCAATATAACATCAAATAAAAAAATTTCCAATTTGGATTTGATGGGTATAGATGGTGATATCATTCAAACGAAAAAGCATCACAAACCGCTGAGTGGAAACACCATCTTACATGCAACTAGCATTTGTGACAAACAAACAATAAAATCTATTCCAGTTGGTGAATACACTCGAATTAAACGAAATTGCAGTTCAAGTGATGTTTTAAAGAATGAATTTGAGCATGTTACTAATAAATTGAAAAATCGAAGGAATCCTAATTGGACACTCAAAAGAGCACAGCAAATAGTACATACCAAAAATCGGGAGGAATTAGTTATGCCATCTATAGGGCAAAAAAGAAAAAAATCAAGACATAGTAAAAAAAAAAAACCTATATCTGTTTCCAATACAGCCCACAATTTTCGGGTATTAAAAAAATCATACAAAAAAATCTACCCATTTTATATGAAGATAAAAAATTGGCACAAATTTTGATGTCTGGTGTAAATGTAGTGTCCCATAGGGCCCCTTCTTTAGGCAACAAATTATCACCTAGTATGTTTTCATCCAGCTAAAAACCAAAGGATAATTGGTTAAACAACAAGGGCTTTTATAAATGTTGCGCCACTTGTTGCAAAATGTGCAAACATGCACAGACATCCAAGGAATTCAATAATAGTGACAATACTTTCAAGTTTAAAATCAATTATATTAATTGCAACTCAAAAAACATAATGTATAAAATTAATTGTGATGTGTGCAATCTGTCTTATGTCAGTTGCACATCCAGACAATTAAAAACACGAATTAGAGAGCATTTATATGATATCACGAATACCAATACCTTTGGAAGAAACACATCAGCGGCGTCCAAACATTTTATAGAATGTCACGCTAGAAGCACGTCCCATTTTAAAATACAAGGGATCGAACGGGTTAATTTGTCATCTCGGGGGGGGGGGGATGCCCGGCGGCGTCGTCTTCTTACCCGAGAGGCATTTTGGATCTATCATTTAAATACGAGACATCCAATTGGTCGAAATAAAAGACACGATCTGATGCTGCACTACTACTAGTGATTTTATTATTGTATTGCTATATGTGATGTTTTTCATACACAGGACCTTATTCAGGTATCATGTGATCAGTTGTATGCATTTTTATTGGTCAGTCTCATATATAGCCGAGTTGGGATAGAGACTGGCTATGGCTTTGACAAAGACCATGTAGGTTGAAACGCGTAGCCTCTGCTTCATCCTGCTCTGGTGTGCTTATATGGAGAGTTTCATCATGTGTCAATTAATCTACATTCAATAACGAAGAGTTTTATGCAGCTGGAGTAATCTTTCTTTCTCCGCACTAGATAATTACAGAAATATACAGTAAGCTATACAATGGAATTACAGAGGATTTGCAGTCAGAGTAAAATATAACTTTAAGGGTACAAGACTTAGAGATATTAAGCTGGAGGTCGATTTACCAGGTTGTAGGTTGCATGTGGATGCCGAGAGCTCTGCAGTCCACAGGTATAAGAATCTTAGTTGCTGGACAGACCCCAAAGCGCGGGCCGCTGCTCCCCTTGGCAGATCTGTCCCCAGTTCCTTCTTAGATCATCGTCTGGTTCTTCTGTGAGAGTGTGTCTCTCTGCCATGTGCTGCTAGTTCTTAAGCATGCTGGTTTCCTCCCCTGTGTCAGAGGGTGAACTAATAATCTCCACCCTTTAGCTCCCTGCAGAACTTATTCCTAATATCTAAGAAAGGGGGTAACTTTCTACAGCATGATCAGATCAGGACACGAGAGGTGCCAGTGAATGCGGTTTGTTTTGACTGTCGTGTGGAGAGCAAACACGGCCCCACTGGGTCGCTGTGGAGGGCCAATCTCTATATCTCAGGTCCCAGAGCCCTCACTGACTCAGGAGTCGCACTACCAGATGCGCGATTGCCTCAGGATCATGCGGATATTTTTTATGAGTCTATAACTCGAAAGGTGTGCTTATAATCCATGATCCTAGGATTTAGTCGAAGAGGCTGGGAGAGACAATGGATGTGTATTTCTGTGTCCAGCTGGCAGGTATATTCTAATTGAAGCCCCCAGGCACCTTCCTGCCCCATGCTGGCGTGGCTCCTACTCAAGCTTTGAAGTTCTGTTTTGGCCTTATCTCATTATCATACTAAAAGACCTTGCTATTCAACATTGGAGCACTAAATCCTGCTTTCTTCAATATGCTTACAGGCCCTGGGGGGGGGGTAGGAGCAGTTAGCTGCCTGTAATTCTTGTGAACTCGGACCAAAATGGACAGACCAAGCTCAGACATAAGGCGAGCATTGGGCCCCATATCCAAGATGGCGGCTGCTCCTTCATCACACAGCTCTGGCGAAATGAAAGATGCTCTGTGATTGGTTGGTGATACACACATACATTCAGATATATATATATATATATATATATATATATATATATATATATATTTATTTATTAAGCACACATATATTATACACATACATAGTTCTGGCAAGAATTAAGAGATGGCAGCCCGTTCTCCAGATCTGAACCCCATTGAAAACCTCCGGAATGTAGTCAAGAGGAAGATGGATAGTCACAAGCCGTCAAACAAAAGAGAACTGCTTAAATTTTTGCGCCAGAAGCAGTGTGAAAGACTGGTGGAAAGCATGGCAAGACACATGAAAGCTGTTTTTAAAGATCATGGTTAGTCCACAAAATATTGATTTCAGAACTCCAGGAATGGGTTAAAGGAAACCTGTCATGTCCACAGATGCTATTAACCTGCAGATTACCCCATATCAGCAGATTAATTGCATTGTAAAGCTGCTCGGCCACTTTACTGAAAATTCAGCTACCAGAAAAATTTTAAAGGGGTTTTCATATTAATACTTTCTACAGTTGTATGTATTTAAATATGTTCTTGTTCTGAGATAATCTTATAAATGTGCCCCTGTTGTGTACTGTATAATGTCTGTGTCTGACCTTGCAGGGATATAGTATGATCATACAGCTCCTGGGTAGGGGAGGAAGCAAAAGAGAGGATACAGATAACACAGCAGAGGATCAAAGTTGATTCTTTTTGTGTGGTAAAACATTTCTCTACGAGGTTTTTAAACAATGTTTTACCTGTACGTACACATATATGACTGAAAGCCTCACTTTCTGTAAGATGGCCAGACAGCTTTGTAAGGGTATGTGCACATATTGCGGATTCTGTCCTGCGTTGTACAGTACCATTATATTCTATGTAAAACAAAAAACGCTGTGCACATGCTGTGGATTTTTCCTCTCAGATTTGCTGCAGCTTTGAATCCGCAGCATGTCATTTCTTTGTGCGGAATCCGCAGCGTTTTTACTCCTCCATTATAGAAATCTGCAGGTGTAAAAACGCAGGCGAAATCCGCAGGAAATCTGCACTAAATCTGCAGGTAATTATGCAAATTGTCTCTTCAGAGAGGAAGAGGACTAGAACTCTAGTGCCACCTTTTGGAAGTAGCAATTCTAAAAGTCAATGTCAACCATTTAACGAGCCTTGTTACATGACTTAGGATAAAAGCCAAGCCAGAATCTCCATTTGCAGACACTGTGTTTTGGGGTACTGCCCCTCGTCAGTGCAAAGTGTGAGATATGGTTTGGCTGTGAGAGAGGCGTCTGACCGATATCCAAGAAGTATCATTTCTCCTTGCAGAGAATGACATGCTAAGCATGTCGAGGTGAGGAGACTTAAAGCCGCAATGCTCCTGTGGGAAGTATGCTAATTATGCATATTGTCTCTTCAGAGAGGAAAAATCTGCTGGTAAAAAGCAGGTCATTTTACCTGCCGATTTAGCAAAATCCAAGCAGAAAAATCGGCAGCAGAATCCGCAACGTGTGCACATACCCTTACCCTTTATTTGCAGGTTAATAGTGTTTTGGCACATGACAGGTTCCCTTTAAATTGTTCATGAAAAAAACTGATGACATACGGATGCCACAGTAAAGAAAACCGGTCAAAGAAAAGTACAAAACCGACATGCGAATGACATACAGATATAGCACAAAAATGGATCGTGACAGGTGGGTTTGCCTCCTAGGTCTTGGGTCTTCAAGCAGGACAATGACCCCAAGCATACTTCAAGACGCGCCCACTAATGGATGGAACCAAAGCACTGGAGAGTTCTGAAGTGTCCAGCAATGGGTCCAGGTCTAAATCTCCTTGAACACCTGTACAGAGATGTTAAAATTGCTCTTAGGAGAAGACACCCTTCAAATATGAGAGACCTGGAGCAGTTTGCTAAACAAGAGTAGTCAAAAATTATAGTTGAGGTGTCAGAAGCTTGATGGTTATAGGAAGTGACTGAAGTTATGTATTCCAAAGGGTGCACAACCAAATATTACTTTAAGGGTGATAACAGTTTTGTCTGTCTCATTTTGGGGATTTTGTGTGAAACTCTGTCCAATTTGCCTTTTTGTGTTGTTCCAATACACACAAAGAAATAAACGTGTATAAGAAAACGTGTAAATGCAAAAATTTTCTAAGAGACATACTTAATTTTCTGGAACAACTTCAAGGGTGACAATACTTTTGACAATGACTGCACACATTCTATCTGTAGTTTTCACTAATAAACACATCATTATTGTCCATGGGACTGTTCACACATTCATGTTTTCTTTTGCGGACTGTGTAACAGTACAAAAAAAAAAAACTGTAAAACAATGTCTGTTTTATTGGTGTTACTGAATGCCATCAGTGTGTGCAGTCCTTGTTCTGTCCATCATTAAAATTGTAATGTATAGGACCGGGGTGCACAATATGTTTTGTTCCGAAGGTCAAATTGTCAAACTGACCCAATTTCAAGGGCCACAAAAAGATTTAAAGGAGTACTTACAGGAATACATCCCAGAACCATGGGACTGTTTGTGGGATGGTGGTGGTGGGGCTGTGCAGAAACTCTCCAATTCCACCATCCGTACATGAATAAAACACGAACTGTTGTCAGTAGATGAATGCAGCACAAAAAATGCTGTCCGTACAAGAGTGCAGCTCCAGAGCTGCTATCTGTACAGGAAGGCATCACCAGAACTACCATCAGCACATGAATATATCCCAGACCTTAGTACAGCGATCATTTGCAATGTCAGGTCATCACCCTCCCCATGTACAGCTGTATTGCATGAACCTACGACTTCCCCTATATCATTAACAATGCTAAGGAAAGCCATCATCAGACTGCGGACAATACAGGAACCATAGTACTAATGAGATGCAGTCGGTATCACAAATATTTGCATCCAGGTATGTTTTATGAGGTGTCACATTCTCTGTTTTAAATTATTACTACTGCTCTTTACTACTTGGAGACAGAAGGGATTAAAAACAACTTTAAATGGGTTGTCCAGTCAAAACCGATAACTGTAGTCACTCTGGCCAGTGAGCGACTGGCTTGGGGCGTGTATAACTCATACATGCCCTCCGTTCCAAGGTCTGAAACTGGCAAATCCCTGTAGCGCACAATGTGTGCTCTGGGGGAATTCTTAAGTCTGCAGTCACACTGACTGTAGACTTATCAGTTTTGATCGGACTACCCCTTTTAAAGTTGTTTTTATCCCTTTTGTTTCCAAGTCGTAGAGATGCCATGATGAGATTACATGCTCATGCCGCCAAGATTTCCATCTTCTGCAGCACTTCCAAACATGGTGCCCTTAGAAAAAAAAAAGTATCTCCCATTCTGTGCACCTGAATAAATAATTGACCGTCACAGTGATTCCTGCATAAAATATGCTCCCCATACCCTTCTTCTTATGATACAGTGGGGAAAAAGTAGAAGTTATTACAGGTTTGTGAGAGCCAGAAATATTGCTTGTTTTTAGGTGACCAAAAACTTATTTACATCATAATTTGCAAAGGGTAGCACATTAATAGATTATTAGAAGGTGCGTTTTAAACCAATGGTCCATTTGTGACCCATATGGTAAAAAGATTATAAATCATGTTGATAACAGTAAATGGTACTCAAGGTTAGTAGTTGATGAAGTAGAACCTCAACACCTTTCTCCTAATAAGGATGATCAGGAGGTAGATGGTCAAATGCTGTGTGCAGAATGACCAAAATCCTATATATATATATATATATATATACTCAGCAGTTTCCAGGACAGCCAATGAATGAAACCCCCCTCCTCCATAACAAAGAGGTCCCATTAATATGATGTAGCCAAATGGGGCTGAAACATAGGATAAACCCTACAAATGGCCGTATACTCCTGCTCTATAAACCAAAAGAAAGCTTTGTAAGACAGGCTATGCAGTCTGTGATAGGTAAACACTGCCATAAATCACATTAACCACCAATAGATTATGAACTGCTGGGCGGTGGTAGTCAGCGTGTGTTCCACCTGGAGCGCAAATCAACTCTCAGCTGTTGTCTGTCACTGCTAGGAAGCGATGACGCTGAGTGCGCTTCCTGTTTCCAAAGTAAGGGCGCGGGTCTGCAAGACACTGCGCATGTCAGCAGCGTCTTTGTAAACATAAAGCAAGTTACCACCGCTACCGCGCATGCCCAGAGCGTTACCACGGCAGCAGGATACACGCACACTCCACCAATCATTGATAAATAAGGGTGCATGCCCAGATGATCCCTGTTTTTAGCGCCTGGACGAGATGTCACTACAAACATGAAAACACATGCTTAGATGTCTCCAGGCCAACAGGACGCGACGCACACTTCACCAACCACACATAGAAAATGACGCATGCCCAATTAACCCCCCTATCTCTCATGCCTGTACCAAGTTTCCTTGCATATGTTAATACCATTATTTGCTGCACATACTCAGGGCATGATTAAGATGACAGATGCCGTTTACGCTTGATTCTGAAAATAACTGCTGCCAGCTTGAAATTAACTGTAATAATTACTTGTTTAATTTCAAACCTTTTAGTTATAACACACAAAAATCAGGGGTATATCAACACAACTCCTAATCATAATATAATTATGGGTAGGGCATAGCATCTTAAAAATAGGGGAAAGGTCAAAAGCCAATAAAGGTATATACGAATAACAATATATATACATCAAACTATTTAGATAATTATGTTATTTCACAATGATTTGTGAGCCCCCAAAGAGGGGGAGTATTGTACGGTATGGCACAAAATTAACCCTTTAACCAAAAATTATTATAAAAAGCACGCATAAGACAGACTTTCATTTAGGCCCTTTGGCCCTATCGATTCCAATCTGTGGATCCACATATATTCTCTTTGTAATAAGTCTGTCAAAATTGCCACCTCTGGGGTTCTTTTTAACCACCTCAATCACAGAAAAACCGATCTCCAGATTACCCTTATGAGTCTCATTCAAGTGTTTCGCCAGAGGGGTGTCACGATTATGCCTAATATCACCAATGTATTTACCCACTCTGCGCTGGAATTCCCTTGATGTTTTACCCACATAGTCCTTCGGGCAACTACAGGTTGCCACATATATCAGGCCAGAAGTTTTACAGTTCGAAAAATCTCTAAGGCTGGTTTCACATTAGCGCTTTTGTGCGCAGCGCATCGTGCGCACTGCGCACCTATACTTAACATGACGTGCGCATGGTCTTGCGCATACTTGCGTTTTCGTGCGCATGCGTTTTTTGTCTTTTGCGCCAGGCGCGCCAGACGCAACATGTTGCATTTTTGGTTCCGCCCTGTCTCGTCAAAAAAACGCATGCGCACGCTTGCGCACGGAATGCGCAAAAAAACCACATTGGAGCCTATGGGAACGCATGCGTGCGCATGGTCTTGCGCACGCTTGCGTTTTTTTGCGCATGCGTTTTTGAGTTAAACAAGTCTAGAATGTTCTCTAGACAATGGAAAAAACGTCACACTTAAAAACGCATGCGCATAAAAAACGCCAACGCATGCAAAAAACGCATGTAAAACGCAAACAACGCTGCGTTTTTTTTACACATCAGCGTGCGCATGACGTTAAAAAAACACGCGTTTGTTTTGCGTTTTTCTTTGCGTTTTTTATGCGCCCGATGCGCTGCGCAAAAAAACGCTAATGTGAAACTAGCCTAAGATGGAATCTCCTGCCATTTGAAGAACTCATAAAGGATTTGCATGGTTTCATAAATTTACAGTTTACACAGTTTCCACATTTAAAAAAACCACAAGTCTTGCGGTCCAGCCAAGTCCCTGCTGGATTAGTTCTCCTGAAGAAACTATGTACCAAGTTATCCTGTATGGAACACCCCTTTCTAAAGGTTATCATGGGGCGTGGGCCTACGATGTCACTAAAATCAGGATCTGAGGTTAAGATGTCCCAATGTTTGTTTAGAATACCTCTAACTCTTCTGTTCTGGCAATCAAAGGTACCAATAATTCTGGTTAGGTCAACTGCTCTCTCAGAACCATTGGGTTTAGTTTGCAACAGGGAATTTCTATCTTGAGTGGAAGCAAAGTAATACGATTGTTCAATAATAGGCCTAGGGTAACCCTTCTCCAAGAATCTCCTTTTCATATCCACTGATTGATGCTGAAAGGCATCCATGTCCGAGCAATTTCTCCTCAGTCTTAAAAAATGGCCTTTTGGAATACCGCGTTTAAGCGCTTCTGGGTGATGACTATCCCAGTGAAGTAAACTATTTGTGCCGATTGGTTTATGATATATTTGAGATTTCAAAAAACCATCCTCCCCTTTCTGAATAAGAACATCAAGAAATGGTAAGGTAGTCTTACCCAATTCATAGGTGAATTTCATACCAATGGTATTTTTATTTAACTCATTGATGAACTCTAGGAAATCACATTCTGTCCTGTCCCCTGCCAGATGATAAAGACGTCATCAATGAATCTATACCATGTTCCAATATGCTCTTGCCACCATTTGGGTTCTTCAGGGAAGACCAGGGTTTCTTCCCACCAGCCCAGGAACAAACCAGCGTAAGAAGGCACACAGGGACTGCCCATGGCGGTGCCCCTGAGCTGGTGGAAGTATTTCCTGTCAAACAAAAAGAAATTCCTGGTGAGGGTAAACCGTAATAATTCCAGCACAAATTCATTATGGGCCTTATATTGTATTGCCCTTGACTTTAAAAAATATCCAATAGCCTCAAGGCCCAAATCGTGATATATTACTGTATAAAGCCTCAACTTCTATAGAGGCCAAAATGGAGTTCTCGGTCATCTGGATGCCCTCAAGTTTCAAAAGGAGATCGGAGGTATCCCTAATGTATGACGGTAGGCTCAGAACAAAGGGATGGAGTATCTGATCAATATAAACCCCACAATTTTGAATAAGGGAATCCGACCCCGAGACGATTGGACGTCCTTTAAGGGGGGTGAGTCCCTTATATACCTTCGGTAAGGTGTAAAAGGTGGCAATTAGAGGTTGAGGCGGGTATAAAAATTCAAATTCATTTTTGGATGTTAGGCTAGTTTCACATTAGCGTTTTTTTGCGCAGCGCATCGTGCGCATAAAAAACGCAAAGAAAAACGCAAAACAAATGTGCGTTTTTTTTTCTTCATGCACACGCTGATGCGTCAAAATAACGCAGTGTTACTTGCGTTTTACATGCGTTTTTGCATGCGGTTGCGTTTTTTATGCGCATGCGTTTTTAGGTGTGACATTTCACAATAGCAAAATCTTTGACCACCAATGGGTCACCAGTGGGCGTGTTTCATTGGAATGTTTTATAGACCCTGTACTGCTGAATTCATCAGATTTTGCTGCTGTTTCCGGTGTCAAGATGGACTTGCGTCTGGATAATTTCCGCTTCAAGCTGGATCTTGACATTGCGCTGTCTCAGGCGTATGTCTTTTGTTGCCAGCAAGAAAGGGAGAGGGAGAGACAGCAGAGACGGCAGCGGCGTAGGTTTTGGAGGCATCCAATCATCGAACTCCGGCCAAGCCGTGGAGCATATCACACGCTGTACAGCGAGCTACAGGAAAACCCGGAGAAATTTGCTGACTATACACGGATGTCCCAGGAAAGCTTCCTTGACTTGCTGGGTATGGTTGAAGGAAACATCCGGAGAAGGGACACTCAGCTCCGGCGTGCCATTCCTCCCGAAGAAAGGCTCCTTGTCACCTTACGGTATGTATGTTGTTATGTTTGCATAATTTTTTTGGCTTTTTATTTTTTTTTTTTTTGGTCCAAAAAATTAGGTTTTTTTTGGCTATTGATTTTTAACATTATTTTTGTGAAATTGCTTTTTTGCATAATGGTTTTTCTTCTGGCATGTACTAATCCCAAGCCTTTATAAAATGTTTTTTTGCTATGTTGTATTAAAAAAACATGCAAAATAGTTAGGCCATGTACTTTTTTATTTTCAGTGTTTTTAGTAATACCCAAGACAGAAATATAATTATTTTTTCTTTTTATGTTTGGCAGGTTCCTGGCAACTGGAGAGAGTCTTTCATCCCTGCATTTCCAGTACCGGCTGGGAATCTCAACTTTATCTGGGATTGTTGCCGACACCTGCAGGGCTCTGTGGGATGTTCTGTGTCCGGAGTTTCTGCCATTGCCCACTGCCGAAAAGTGGCTTCAAATATCGGAGAAATTCTGGGCAGTCTGCAATTTCCCGAACTGCCTAGGAGCGGTGGACGGGAAGCACATCCGCATCACAAAACCCGCAAGAAGTGGCTCCGAGTACTACAACTACAAGAAGTACTTTTCCACAGTCCTAATGGCCATTGCGGATGCAGACTGCCGGTTTGTGGCGGTGGACATAGGGGCATTCGGACGGGGCAACGATTCACAGACTTTTAAGAACTCTGATATGGGCTGGAGGTTGTACGGCAACCATTTCAATTTTCCACTGGCACGGCCTCTTCCCCAAACCCAAACTCCACCACTGCCATTTGTAGTGGTTGGGGATGAGGCATTTCAGATGTGCCCAAACCTGCTGAAGCCGTACTCCAGCCGTGACTTGGACCACCGCAAGAAAATTTTCAACTACAGGCTTACGAGGGCTCGCAGGACTGTAGAGTGCGCCTTTGGCATTCTAGTGTCCAGATGGCGAATTCTCAGCACCGCCATCAATCTCAAAATGGAAACAGTTGATGAGGTCGTGAAGGCATGCGTGGTTCTCCACAATTTTGTTATGGCAAAGGAGCGGCCGAACTTTGACATGGATGAGCCTGCTGCCAACCCTTTGCCAGATTTTACTCAGCACCCTCTTCGGTCCTCAGTCGAAGTTGCCCAAATGAGGGACCAATTTGCGGACTACTTTTTATCCGATGTTGGTCGTGTAGCATGGCAGGATCAAATGGTTTAATAGTTTTGTTGTTTGTTAAAAATAAAATACATGGTTTTTTATACCTGTACCCAGTGTACTGTGTCTTAATAAACTCCACTACTCATCTGCCCAGGTTAAATTGAAGAAAGGGAAACCACCATAAAAAAAAAAAAAAAATATATATATATATATATATATATATATATATATATATATATATATATATATATATTTATATATATATATATATAAATATAAATATATAAATATATATATATATATATATATATAAAAATATATATATATATATATATATATATATAAATATATTTATTTAAATATATTTATATATATATAAATATATTTATATAAATATATATATATATATATATTATATATTTATATATATATATTTATATATATATATATATTTATATATATATATATATATATATATATATATATATATATATATTTATTTTTATATATATATATATATATATTTTTTTTTTTGGTGGTTTCCCTTTCTTTACTTTCTACCGGATGGTCAGCCATCCAACTCTGAAAGGGATACTATATTTCATTTTTGTTTTATTTATATATATATATATATATATATATATATATATATATATATATATATATATATATATAAAAAAAAAAAAAATATATAGTATCCCTTTCAGAGTTGGATGGCTGACCATCCGGTATAAAGTAAAGAAAAACAAACCATAGTGTAGGGCGCAGTGTGTGCAGGCGGCGAAAGACACAATAACCAAACATTATTTTGAAAAAAAAATATAACATTTATTTAAATTATTTTTTAGTTGCTGGAAACTGGGGGGTGTGGAGGGATGAGGAACGGCTTTGGGTGGAGTAAGGGGTTCTAGGGGAAGGAGGAACCAAAGAAGTGGGGGAAGGGAGCTGAGGCAAGGAAAGTTGTGAAGTGGGAGGTGAGGGAGGAGGGAGGGTAAGAGTCCTCCTCTTTGTTTTTTTAGGACGGTGGCCCGTCGTCTTCCTGCTGTCCTCGCTTGAGCCTGAGGACTGGCTAGACCCCGGGGACCGCCTTGAGCCTCTGGACCGCCTTGAGCCTCTGGACTGCCTTGAGCCTCTGGAACGCCTGGAGGCTGGGGACTGGCTGGAGCTGGGGGACCGCCTGGCACTTGTTGACCGCCTGCCAGGATCTTGTTCCAGCTGTGGCATGCTGGAGGTGGTGGATGTCCTGGCAGGGGCCGTAAATATTGAATGCGGGTCCCCCAGCTGATGCTGCTCCGAGGTGGTGGTGGTGGTGGTGGCGGTCCATGCAGGCGTGGTGGCTGTGGCGGTCCATACCGGGGTGGTCCTCCCGCTGGTGGTGGTGGTTGCGGCGCTCAAGGCAGGGGTGGTGACGACGGGCCATCCAGTGGTGGTGGCGGCAGCAGTGGTGGGCCAGGCAGGAGCAGCGCTTGGCATGGTGTTGGCGGGTAAGTGTCCAGCTGCACTCGGACTTGGGGCGGTATATTGGTGTCCGGCGAGGCTTGGAAGTGTGGTGGCTGTGCAGTGATATGCAGCAGAAGTAGGTAATGCTGTAAAACGAGTCAGTGGTGGCACCGGTGGAAATGCCACCACTGACTGCTGCATAATCCTACTCTGCTGCATAGCCTGCATAAAAGCATTGTTGCAGGCCTGCATGACAGTCAACTGGAGGTCAGGGGTAAGGTGTTCCGCCGTGTCCCGAGCTATTTGGGTATAAAAATGATGCGCTGGTCTGGCGAGGTCGACTTCCAGGCGCTCAAGGCGACCCTCGATAGACTTGTAGCGTTGGTCCAAAAGGAGGAAACCACTCTCAAGTCTATCGGAGAGTGCCTTGAGGCTACTCTGAAAGACCGAGCTCAATTCAACGAACTCGGGCATGAGAGGCCTGTCCAAGGTCCTCTGCCGCTGCTGGCGGGAAGTGCCCGCAAAACCAGTGGCAGAGACCTGGGACAGGGGAACACCTGAGCGACCAGCTTCCTGGTCTCCAGATGACTGTGGTGCAGACCTGCAAGGTGCTTCCTCGCTGATGGATGGCTGGGAGGGGTCCGGGGCAGCTTGATGAAGGACCGCTTCGGGACCAGGTTGCAGGGTGCTGCTCCAGGTGCTGTGAAAAGAAAAGAAAGAAATTACTACCATAAATTAACAATCGCCAACTCCTGTGGAATAGAAAAGCACAGAATAAAACACAATACAACTAGAAAATACTTACGTTCGGGAGGCAAGGACCGGTCTTAAAAATGCCAAGGCACGATGGTATCGGTACTTCGTGCCGGTCCTTGCCGCAGCACCACTGCGAACCTTATTCTCCTGACGGATATCCCTGTTGAAGCGGTCCTTCATCGAGCGCCAACGGGTTCTGACTTTGTTCACTGTGATGGAAAAAAAAAAAAAAAGAAAAAAAGTAAGACTATGCACTGGAGGCTGTGATCATCCAACTGTGTGTGATGATAGAAACTCCATGGAGTTAATAGCATCACACACAGTTGGGTGATCCCGGCCAAGATCACTGCTGCATCACACTGCATTTAAATACTTACGAAAATCCTTGCGGACCCGGGGAGAGGCGTTGTCCCAGCCATCCATCAGCGATGCGGCCACCTCGTTCCAGAGCCGCCGGATCACCACGTTGTCCGAGTGCAGTTGGTGACGGGTGTCCCACAACGGGACTCGCTCCTGGACTAGACGGATGAGCTCGTCGTTGTCCAGGGCGAGGTCCTCCTCCCGCTGTGGAGCCTAGAAAAGAAAGACAAACATTAATCTTTGAAAGATTTTAAAAAAAAAAATATCGATAACTAGCTGAAGAGCCCGGCGCTGCCCGGGCATAGTAACTAACTGTGGTTAGTTATATAAATTTAAAATTATCCTCCATCCCATAGTCCCGTGCCCATATTCCATCATACATATCCTCCATCCCATAGTCCTGTGCCCATATACCCATCATACAGTGCCTACAAGTAGTATTCAACCCCCTGCAGATTTAGCAGGTTTGATAAGATGCAAATAAGTTAGAGCCTTCAAACTTCACACAAGAGCAGGATTTATAAACAGATGCATAAATCTTACAAACCAAAAAGTTATGTTGCTCAGTTAAATTTTAATAAATTTTAAACATAAAAGTGTGGGTCAATTATTATTCAACCCCTAGGTTTAATATTTTGTGGAATAACCCTTGTTTGCAATTACAGCTAATAATCGTCTTTTATAAGACCTGATCAGGCCGGCACAGGTCTCTGGAGTTATCTTGGCCCACTCCTCCATGCAGATCTTCTCCAAGTTATCTAGGTTCTTTGGGTGTCTCATGTGGACTTTAATCTTGAGCTCCTTCCACAAGTTTTCAATTGGGTTAAAGTCAGGAGACTGACTAGGCCACTCCAACACCTTGATTTTTTGCCTCTTGAACCAGGCCTTGGTTTTCTTCGCTGTGTGCTTTGGGTCGTTGTCTTGTTGGAAGATGAAATGACGACCCATCTTAAGATCCTTGATGGAGGAGCGGAGGTTCTTGGCCAAAATCTCCAGGTAGGCCTTGCTATCCATCTTCCTATGGATACGGACCAGATGGCCAGGCCCCTTGGCTGAGAAACAGCCCCACAGCATGATTCTGCCACCACCATGCTTGACTGTAGGGATGGTATTCTTGGGGTCTTATGCAGTGCCATCCAGTCTCCAAACGTCACGTGTGTGGTTGGCACCAAAGATCTCGATCTTGGTCTCATCAGACCAGAGAACCTTGAACCAGTCTGTCTCAGAGTCCTCCAAGTGATCATGAGCAAACTGTAGACGAGCCTTGACATGACGCTTTGAAAGTAAAGGTACCTTACGGGCTCGTCTGGAACGGAGACCATTGCGGTGGAGTACGTTACTTATGGTGTTGACTGAAACCAATGTCCCCACTGCCATGAGATCTTCCCGAGCTCCTTCCTTGTTGTCCTTGGGTTAGCCTTGACTCTTCGGACAAGCCTGGCCTCGGCACGGGAGGAAACTTTCAAAGGCGGTCCAGGCCGTGGAAGGCTAACAGTAGTTCCATAAGCCTTCCACTTCCGAATGATGCTCCCAACAGTGGAGACAGGTAGGCCCAACTCCTTGGAAAGGGTTTTGTACCCCTTGCCAGCCTTGTGACCCTCCACGATCTTGTCTCTGATGGCCTTGGAATGCTCCTTTGTCTTTCCCATGTTGACCATGTATGAGTGCTGTTCACAAGTTTGGGGAGGGTCTTAAATAGTCAGAAAAGGCTGGAAAAAGAGATAATTAATCCAAACATGTGAAGCTCATTGTTCTTTGTGCCTGAAATACTTCTTAATACTTTAGGGGAACCAAACAGAATTCTGGTGGTTTGAGGGGTTGAATAATAAATGACCCTCTGAATAAACTTTTCACAATTTAAAAAAAAAATTAAACAAAGAAATAACATTCTTTTTTGCTGCAGTGCATTTCACACTTCCAGGCTGATCTACAGTCCAAATGTCACAATGCCAAGTTAATTCCGAATGTGTAAACCTGCTAAATCTGCAGGGGGTTGAATACTACTTGTAGGCACTGTACATATTCGCCATCTCATATGCCTGTGCCCATATACACATGATACATGTTCGCCATCCCATAGTCCCGTGCCCATATACCATCATACATATCCTCCATCCCATGCCCATATACCCATCATATATATCCTCCATCCCATAGTCCCGTGCCCATATTCCATCATACATATCCTCCATCCCATAGTCCTGTGCCCATATACCCATCATACATATTCGCCATCTCATATGCCTGTGCCCATATACACATGATACATGTTCGCCATCCCATAGTCCCGTGCCCATATACCATCATACATATCCTCTATCCCGTGCCCATATACCCATCATATATATCCTCCATCCCATAGTCCCGTGCCCATATACCCAAACAAACAAACATACACACACACAAACACACACACACACACATACACACTTTGAGCCCTAGATATTGATAAACAATCCATGAAAAAATTATTTGTTTTAAATGGAAATAAATGGAAAAAAAACAACAAACATCGAAAAAAACAACCATGAAAATTTAAAAAAAAAAAACTAAAAAATACCAAAAAAAACCAGACTAGAAAATAAGTAAAAAAAAAAAAAAAACAGTCCGTCTGTACTTACATCACGTCTACCCGCCCGCACTTGGCCTTGCTGCTCCTGCCGTTCCTCCGGTGGTGGTGGCGTGATGGAGGATGAGCTCTGAAAATTAAACCAAAAAAATTAATCACATGTGTTTATTTTTTCAAATCCATACGGAAGCATAGTACTCACTTCTTCTGCCTCTTGCCCTGTCCCGGGGACATATTCTTCACCAGATGAAGACATGCTGCAATAAAAAAAAAAAGAGACATAAGTACATAGAAATGTATTGAAATTTCAGCCAGACATTAGGTTTTTCATACTTACATTGGTGCAGCTTGTGCTGTGTGTCCACTAGTGAGCAATCCTTAAAGTATTGTGGAATCCCAGTGCCCACACCATTTTATCACCTTGGTTCAATTTTTTTTTTTTTACTGTCTAGACCAAATTTCAGTCATGTTTATGTAAAAAACGCATGCGCATAAAAACGCAAGACCATGCGCAAGTATTGCGCTCCCATAGGCTCCAATGTGGTGTTTTTGCGCATTCCGTGCGCATTCCGTGCGCATGCGTTGTTTTAACGAGACAGGGCGGAACCAAAAATGCAACATGTTGCGTCTGACGCGCCTGGCACAAAAGACAAAAAAACGCATGCGCACGAAAGCGCAAATATGCGCAAGACCATGCGCACATCATGTAAAATATAGGTGCGCAGTGCGCATGCGCACTGGTGCGCCCGATGCGCTGCGCACAAAAGCGCTAATGTGAAACCAGCCTTAGACTAGCTGTCCTTGCTGTTGCAAGTATCCCTTTCAATTCACCATTATACCCCAAAGAGGAGGGGTCAGAACGTAAGATTTCATATGTCTGTGAATCAGATAAAATGTTATTACACATTTTGATGTAATCCTGTTCAGTCATGATAACAAGGTTGCCACCCTTATCTGAGGGTTTAATTATCAGATCATTCTGATCCATCAGTCTAGTTAATGCTTCCTGCTCATTGACTGTAAGGTTGGAATCGGGCACAGTAGATGGTATTTTCCTTAAATCCTTTTCTACCAGCCTAAGGAATATATCAATACTCGAGATATCAGACTGAGGGGGCATCTTAGTACTGTTGTTTCTCAGATTTGTAAAAGGACCATACCCCTCCCTCGTATCATTTTCCTCCAATAATCCTACTAAAGCAGTTCCAGAGGGATTTTAAGGCTTTTGGTGGTAACCGGGCGTATAGTTTTCATCAGAATAATATCTTGGATATTTCATCATCTGATATTGAGACATCTGACACTGAGCGCAGTAGTACATTCATCTCTCCCAAAGGGGTAGACGATATAGACAATGGAGAGGCAGAGGAAGGCATTATTCAAGAGGCCCCCAAAGAGGTGGAATGGCACAGATGAACACAAGGGGAGCCAATATGGGAAACAATTTTGCATCAAATGCCTCTGCTGCTGCTTCTTCATCTTTTTTAGAGAAATGCCAAAACAGGCTATTTTCTGAGACCCAAATAAGTTTGAATCAGGGCCAGATTATTAATTTGTCTAGCTACACTCTAAATAATGAGGACTACAGTGTTTTAAGAAAGGGCCTAAACTATGTCCCCACCAACAGATTTGATTGTTTCAAATGCACAAAAGATATTAACCTCTTTTGTCGCAAGCTTAAATGGAAAAAGTTTTTTGCACGCAATGATCAAACTGAATGTGAACGTTTGGGGTTACAAAGGGATGAACTTGAGGGGTACAGAGCTTTAGTAGGATTATTGGAGGAAAATGATAAGAGAGAGGGGTATGGTTCTTTTACAAATCTGAGAAACAACAGTACTAAGATGCCCCCTCAGTCTGATATCTCGAGTATTGATATATTCCTGGCTGGTAAAAAAGGATTTAAGGAAAATACCATCTACTGTGCCTGATTCCAACCTTACAGTCAATGAGCAGGAAGCATTAACTAGACTGATGGATCAGAACGATCTGATAATTAAACCCTCAGATAAGGGTGGCAACCTTGTTATCATGACTGAACAGGATTACATCAAAATGTGTAATATTTTATCTGATTCACAGACATATGAAATCTTACGCTCTGACCTCTCTTTGGGGTATAATGGTGAATTGAAAGGGATAATTGCAATAGCAAGGACAGCTAGTCTAATATCCAAAAATGAATTTGAATTTTTATACCCGCCTCAACCTCTAATTGCCACCTTTTACACCTTACCGAAGGTACATAAGGGACTCACCCCCTTAAAGGAGGTCCAATCGTCTCGGAGTCGGATTCCCTTATTCAAAATTGTGGGGTTTATATTCAACAGATACTCCGTCCCTTTGTTCTGAGCCTACCGTCATACATTAGGGATACCTCCGATCTCCTTTTGAAACGTGAGGGCATCCAGATGACCGAGAACTCCATTTTGGCCTCTATAGATGTTGAGGCTTTATACAGTAATACATCACATGATTTGGGCCTTGAGGCTATTGGAAATTTTTTAAAGTCAAGGGCAATACAATATAAGGCTCATAATGAATTTGTGCTGGAATTATTACGGTTTACCCTCACCAGGAATTTCTTTTTGTTTGACAGGAAGTACTTCCACCAGCTCAGGGGCACTGCCATGGGCAGTCCCTGTGTGCCTTCTTACGCTGGTTTGTTCCTGGGCTGGTGGGAAGAAACCCTGGTCTTCCCTGAAGAACCCAAATGGTGGCAAAAGCATATTGGAACATGGTATAGATTAATTGATGGCGTCTTTATCATCTGCAGGGGACAGAATGTGATTTACTAGAGTTCATCAATGAGTTAAATAAAAATACCATTGGTATGAAATTCACCTATGAATTGGGTAAGACTACCTTACCATTTCTTGATGTTCTTATTCAGAAAGGGGAAGATGTTTTTTTGAAATCTCAAATATATCGTAAACCAACCAGCACAAATAGTTTACTTCACTGGGATAGTCATCACCCAGAAGCGCTTAAACGCGGTATTCAAAAAGGCCAATTTTTAAGACTGAGGAGAAATTGCTGGGACATGGGATGCCTTTCAGCATCAATCAGTGGATATGAAAAGGAGATTCTTGGAGAAGGGTTACCCTAGGCCTATTATTGAACAATCGTATTACTTTGCTTCCACTCAGGATAGAAATTCCCTGTTGCAAACTAAACCCAATGGTTCTGAGAGAGCAGTTGACCTAACCAGAATTATTGGTACCTTTGATTGCCAGAACAGAAGAGTTAGAGGTATTCTAAACAAACATTGGGACATCTTAAGCTCAGATCCTGATTTCAGTGACATCGAAGGCCCACGCCCCATGATAACCTTTCGAAAGGGGCGTTCCATAAAGGATAACTTGGTACATAGTTTCTTCAGGAGAACTAATCCAGCAGGTACTTGGCTGGACCGCAAGACTTGTGGTTTTTTTAAATGTGGAAACTGTGTAAACTGTAATTTTATGAAACCATGCAAATCCTTTGAGTTCTTCAAATGGCAGGAGATTCCATCTTAGAGATTTATCAAACTGTAAAACTTCTGGCCTGATGTATGTGGCAACCTGTAGTTGCCCGAAGGACTATGTGGGTAAAACGTCAAGGGAATTCCGGCGCAGAGTGGGTGAACACATTGGTGATATTAGGCATAATCGTGACACCCCTTTGGGGAAACACTTGAATGAGACACATAAGGGTAATCTGGAGGAGATCGGTTTTTCTGTGATTGAGGTGGTTAAAAAGAACCCCAGAGGTGGCAATTTTGACAGACTTTTAATACAAAGAGAATGTATGTGGATCCACAGATTGGAATCGATAGGACCAAAGGGCCTAAATGAAAGTCTGTCTTATGCCTACAATACTCCCCCTCTTTGGGGGCTCACAAATCATTGTGAAATAACATAATTATCTAAATAGTTTGATGTATATATATTTTGTTATTCGTATATCCCTTTATTGGCTTTTGACCTTTCCCCTAGTTTTAAGATGCTATGCCCTACCCATAATTATATTATGATTAGGAGTTGTGTTGATATACCCCCGATTTTTGTGTGTTATAACTAAAAGGTTTGAAATTAAACAAGTAATTCCAGTTAATTTCAAGCTGGCAGCAGTTATTTTCAGAATCAAGCGTAAACTGCGTCTTTCATCTCAATCATGCCCCTGAGTATGCGCAGCAAATAATGGTATTAACATATGCAAGGAAACTTGGTACAGGCATGAGAGATAGGGGTTAATTGGGCATGCGTCCTTTTCTATGTGTGGTTGGTGAAGTGTGCGTCGCGTCCTGTTGGCCTGGAGACCATCTAAGCATGTGTTTTCATGTTTGTAGTGACATCTCGTCCAGGCGCTAAAGACAGGGATCATCTGGGCATGCGCCCTTATTTATCAATGATTGGTGGAGTGTGCGTTGTATCCTGCTGCCCTGGTAACGCTCTGGGCATGCGCGGTAGTGGTGGTAACTTGCTTTATGTTTACAAAGACGCTGCTGACATGCGCAGTGTCTTGCAGACCCGCGCCCTTACTTTGGAAACAGGAAGCGCACTCAGCGTCATCGCTTCCTAGCAGTGACAGTCAACAGCTGAGAGTTGATTTGCGCTCCAGGTGGAACGCACGCTGACTACCACCGCCCAGCCAGTTCATAATCTATTGGTGGTTAATGTGATAGGTAAACACAGCCATCAATCACAGACTGCATAGCCTGTCTTACAAAGCTTTCTTTTGGTTTATAGAGCAGGAGTATACGGCCATTTGTATGGTTTATCCTATGTTTCAGCCCCATTTGGCTACATCAAATTAATGGGACCTCTTTGTTATGGAGGAGGGGTTTTCATTCATTGGCTGTCCTGGAAACTGCTGAGCGTGTGTGTGTGTGTGTGTGTGTGTGTGTATATATATATATATATATATATATATATATATATATATATATATATATATATAATATAGGATTTTGGTCATTCTGCATACAGCATCTGACTACCTCCTGATGATCCTTATTAGGAGAAACGCGTTGAGGTTCTACTTCATCAACTACTAACCTTGAGTACCATTTACTGTTATCAACTTGATTTATAATCTTTTTTCCATATGGGTCACAAATGGACCATTGGTTTAAAATGCACCTTCTAATAATTAAGTAATGTGCTACCCTTATTTGATTTAATATGAGTTATATCAGGGACCTAAGGGATAGCCGTCGTGGAGCGGGGGCGCCATTCCGCTGACCAGTAGGGTGCCAACCTCTGCTGACAGGAAGGTGTTCAGTCACAGGGAACAGTTTAGTCAGGTACTCATTTGTTTGCACATGTCACTTTATGTCTTGTGTACAGCACTTTTTTTTGCACCTTTTCTATTGTTGCCTATTAACTACCTACATTGGCAATACCTTTACACTCTTTTCCGGGGCAAATCAGTGACTGTATGCAGCACTAGTCCAGGGTTAATTAGGAGTATCAGAGTTCAGCCGTCGTGGAGCGGGGGCGCCAATCTCGATTGTGTTTAGGGTGCCAACCTCTGCTGTTAGATAGTCATTATCAGGGCCCCAGTGTAGGGCCATAATAGGGAACAGGGTTGGTTGTTGGTTAATCTGTGTGGTTGTCTTGTTTTTAGATACTTTGCAATAAAGGTTGATCCTATTTTATTTAAAATGCTTGGTACTAGTAAGGCTCCTCTATAGTTTACAAATTGTTTTTTGAGCTTACTTCTATATTCAACATTAATACGGTATGTAATCTGAACGCGGCAATTCCCTATATATCATTGGTTGGGAATTTACATCCTGGGGCCATTTATGGCATCATTGGCTCCATCCCTCGAGCAGCTCACTGATGAGTTGCAGATCTTGGCCCACCAGCCCTTTTAATTTTAACCTGGACTACGGGTATGCACTGCATAGCCTTCACTACTCAACGGTGCATACATACCAGCCCCACCATCTCCTATGTGATGTTTTTTCAGGAGTCCCAGGGTCTCCTGTGTGACATGTGTACATTAGCCCTAGCATTTCATGAAGTATATACATCAGCAACAGCGTCTCCTATGTGATGTATTCCCAAACCCCAGAGTTTGTGATGTATATACACCAGCATCAGCATCTCCTATGTGATTTGTATACAGCATTTTCAGTGTCTTTTATATGATGTATACAAAAGGCTCAATGTCTCATGTGATGTATATATAGCAGTCTCAGTGCATCCTATGCGATTTATACACATGCAAAGTATTCACTTGGTGAGGTGGATCCTTGAAGCCTAAGGTCTGGGTTATCACACATACATCAATGCAGCATGTAGCTGTTGCATGCAGGAAACAGGTAGTTGTTACTGGAAGTGGCAGGCAGACCAGAGACATAAGGGAAACCGCAGCCAGGTAGCAGAGTTACTATCTGTCATAGACAGAAGACATCCTGGTGATTGCAGATAGGTACTAGTGTTACTTGAAGCCACAGGCAGCCCGGCCTCATCCTTGAAACCAAAGACAGGTGGTAGAGAAACTGTAAGCTGCAGGCAAACAGACTTCCTGTATCCTGCAGATAGCAGTGTTACTGGAAGCGGCAAACAGACAGATGTCCTGGAGGCTGCAAACGAGTAGCAGAGATACTGAAAGCCGCAGACAGGAGACATGCTGAAGACCACGGAGAGGTAGCAAACAGATCTCCAGAGTAACTAGTAAGTGTGAATACCATAAAAGCCGATGACACAGGAGTTGTCCTGGAAGCCGCCGGTGGACAAGAAGCAGAGGTACTAGAAGACCAGGAACAGGTAGCAGACAGAACTCTAGTAACTCTAGAAACCCTGAATACCATGGAAGACACAGGCAGACAGGAGGCTTCCTGGAGGCTGCTAGCGAACAAGTGCCAGAAGTCCTGTAAGACTGGGAACAGATAGCAGAGATAAACTAAAAGTCTTAATGCGGTCCTGGAACTTGCAAGCGCACAGGAGTTGTCCTGAAATCCACAGGAGACATTCTGGAGACCATGGACAAGTAGCAGATGTACTGTAAGCTGCAGGCAGACAGGTGACGTCCAGAAGACTGCAGACAGAACTCCAGAGTAACTAGAAAGTCTGAATACAATAGAAGTCAGGGTGGCTCAGTGGTTAGCACTGCAACCTTGCAGCGCTGTGGTCCTGGATTCAAATCCCACCAAGGACTACATCTCCAAGGAGTTTGTATGTTCTCATGATTGCGTGGGTTTCCTCCCGGTACTCTGGTTTCCGTCCACACTTCAAAGACCTACTGATAGGGAACTTACATTGTGAGCCCCAATGGGGACAGTGCCAATAATGTTTGTAAAGTGCTGTGGAATTAATGGTGCTATATAAATGAGTAAAACAAATAAATAAAAAATAAAAAGTCACAGACGGATAGTGTTTTGGAAACCACAGGCAGACACATAACATAGGTCCTAGAAAAACGGGAATAGGTCGCAGACGGAACTTTGGAGTCAGTAGGAAGTCTGAATACCTTGGAAGCTGCAGGCAGACAGGAGTTGACCTGGAGACAGCTAACTGTGATACTGGAAGGTGCAGACAGAAGAAGTCCTGTAAACTGAAGCCAGCAGTGGTACTGAAAGCTGCAGACAGGTAACTCGGACTGGAAATCACAGGCAACCTGGAGACTTGATAGAGACTGTAGACAGAAACTGTACACAGACAAACTAAAAGTCTTACTAGAAAGTATTAATACCAACAGGTGTGTGTCTTGGGAGGACTTATAAAGGCCTAGAAAGTTCAGCACATTATACCTTACTGGGAAACTTGCAATGCCCGACATGGAACACAATACATTTTTGTGGATTGGATTGTAGGAATCAGAGCCCAGATGTGTAACAATATAGTAGTCTGTGTTTCCTCTGTAATGTAAACAGCAGTCTCAATGTCTATTACTTGAAATATAACAGAGTCTTCAATGTGATGTTTTCCTCCCACTGCTTAAAGTAAACCTGTCAGCAGGATTGTGCTGAGTAACCTACAGACACTATCAGGTCGGCGCAATTATACTGATTGGATACTTTGGTTAATGAAATTTGTCTTGTGGTTGTTGTTTAATCTTTATTTTTACTTTTGACTTAATGATATGCTTGTGCTTCGGGGTGTGCCTGTGGGTGAGTTTGTGGGCCGGGCTTTGAGGTGCTCTGCTTAGGTATTCATACTGATGGCTTATGGCAGGTCACTGATCCCTCAGTTACCTGCCCCCTATTTTACATACTGAATATTATATGTGTTGAGAGGTTCCCTTTAAGTATTGCAAGGGTATGTGCACACAGTGAGTATTTGCTTGCAGATATTTCTGCAAGATTTCTGCATTTCCTGGCAGCAAAAATGCCGCGGTTTTGTATGCGTTTTTTGCATGCGTTTTGTACAGCAATGAAGACTTTGTTGAGCGAAGTATATTTAAAATAAAAAGTTTTGTGATGTAATTTCTTAGATCAACACCCCTTTTTTCATTCTGATATGGTAGCATCAGAGTAATGGGATTAGGGCTTGATGTCAGCAGCTGTCATTGACCCCAAGTCCTAGGCTTAGTAATAAAAATGTGTCAGCCGGACACCCTCATTACTAAGTCCCTGCTTACTTGTAAAGTGAATCACAATATGTTGGCGCTATATATATAAAATTATTATATTAATCCCCATGTTACAAGTGAGGAGTCTGCAAGAGAGCATGCTGACAGTGCACATTGCAAGGCGAGCACAGGGAGAGCTGAGACCAGCCCCGCCGCCCCTATAGTGAGGTCACTTTTGGGGGCGAGGCTGGTTTCTGCTTGCCAGTTCTTTCCTTTACTGACAGATGGCTGTGCATCAGTGCTAGGCTGGTTGTCAGTCACACTGCCGCTCTCAATGCTGTGAGTGGTGACTAATTGCTCTGGGCACATCTGCACGACTAAAAGCTGGAAGCTCCTGGGAGAAATAAAGCATTTTTTCTCTGTTAGGGTACTCTCAGTACTGCGGTCATGCACTTTCAAGATGCTATTAACCTGCAGATCTAAATTGTATCTGCAGGTAAATAGCGTTATCTGACCTGACATGTTTCTTTTTCACATAGTGTTG
Organism: Dendrobates tinctorius; assembly: GCF_039654945.1. Taxonomy (NCBI): domain Eukaryota; kingdom Metazoa; phylum Chordata; class Amphibia; order Anura; family Dendrobatidae; genus Dendrobates; species Dendrobates tinctorius. The sequence continues at coordinate 640,863 of NW_027362122.1, read as the reverse complement.
TTCTGACTTTACAGCAGTTTCTATTCTATAAATGTGAAATACAGTACATCTCGTGCAATCCACAAATTGACAAACCCATTTCACATTCACTTCATAGCAAGTGTGCCTGTGTGCTCTGAAATGCAATGGCTGAATTTCAGTCCCAGCTGGCCCTGGGCCTATGAGATTAAAAGGAATCTGTCACCCTATTTTTGGCCTGTAAGCTGCGGCCACCACCATCAGGGGCTTATCTACAGCATTCTGTAATGCTGTAGATAAGCCCCTGATGAAACCTAAAAGATAATAAAAACAAGTTAGATTATACTCACCCAGGCATCCGGTCCGATGGCTGTCGCGGTCCAAGCAAAGGACGACGTCATCTCTAGAAGATGAGAGGCGACGGACAGGACCGCGACACCCACTGACCCCGCCCCTTGGTGATTATAATCTAACTTATCTTTCAGGTTACATCCGGGGTTTATCTACAGCATTACAGAATGCTGTACATAAGCCCCTGATGGCGGTGGCCGCATCTTATAGGCCGAAAATGGGGTGACAGATTCCCTTTAAATGTATGTGCTATTGGCACATGTAAAAACACGTGACAGTCTCTATAGTTTGCTGCAGTGGCCTCCCAGTTTAGAGATTAAGATCTAGGGGGGAATTTGGGACCAGTGACTTCAGAAAACTGGAGTATAAAATTCTCAAATTTAGCACAGAATGTGTACCTCTGTGGCGAGCGTCTGCTTACGCTGAGTCGTTTTTCCTTTTAGAGTGGACCCTCTGGGCCGTGGCACCCACCCACCTTGGGTGAGCGTACCTAGTGAGAACCCACCCCCAGTACAGGAAGTGTCAGGGGCAAGACCAAGGGGGTGAGCCAACACGGCAGCTGGACCAGACGGCCTGCTCAGGGAGACACTATTGAGTGTCTGGCAACAGGACGAACAGGATACGAAACATAAAGCGAAGTCACAGGGTTTCTTCAACAAACGTGGTTTCACACTTTAATCAGGTGCAAGGCATAAACAGGGAATCAGGTGCAGAGCACAAACAGCGAAACGGCAAGGTGCGTGCAAGGGCACGCCAAATGTTCCAGACATAACACATGCTAGAAAACATACCAGAGTCCAGGGCAGGGTACGTGTTAGGGATCACACCAGAGTTCCTCGAAGGATGCGTGCTAGGACACGCTAGAGTCCAAGACATTGTGCGCGCTAGGAGACACGCCAGAGTCCAAAGCAGGGTGCGTGCAAGGAGACACGCCGTGGTCCAAGACAGGTGCGAAGGCATCGGACTCCGGAAGACTGGCAAGGACTGACAGGATCCAGGCATCAGGGTGCAGTCATCTGGTTCCGGACCTCTGGCAGCAGTCGGCAGGCTTCGGGAATCCGGCAGGCAAACCAGGAGACGAGGCAGGGTGCGTGCTAAGAGACACGTCAGGTTCAAGGACGGAGGGGCATGCCAGGGACAGGTTCAGAGCAGAGTCCTGCGCGTGCAGAGGAACACGCCAGGGTCAGGTTCAAGGACGGAGGCCTGTGCATGCCGAGGGGCATGCCAGGGACAGGTTCAGAGCTGAGTCCTGCGCGTGCAGAGGAACACGCCAGGGTCAGGTTCAAGGACGAGGCTTGCGCATGCTGAGGGGCATGCCAGGGACAGAGTTTAAAAGCAGAGTCCTGCGCATGCCGAGAGGCATGTCAGGGTTCAAGGCAAGGTATAGACTAGGACCTGTGCGTGCTAGAGGGCACGACAGGGTACATGGCAAAACCTGCACGTACTTTTACAGAAGCACGGGGAGGTATGCCAAGGGGCAGGCGAGAACCTGCGCATGCTATAGAGAGCACGTAGAGCACAGTGCAGAATCAGTGTAAAGTGCAAGAAAGCACAGAGAGCACGGCTGGGGCACTGGCTAGCTGATTGGTCTGCAGCACTGACTGGCGGGCAAGACTACAGCAAACCCGGCTGAGGCATAGCAGGCGACACAGCTGTCACTAACCGATGAGCACGGCTGAGGCACAAGCAGGAGGCTAGGAAGGCCAGGCGCATGCAAAGGGCACACGAAGCAACAAAGCAAGACAAGAAACAAGGCAGAGCTAGGCAGGTACAGAACACGGAGCGGAAACTTGGGCAGAAACACAGATCAGAGCGAGAACAGAGCTAGCAGCAGAGCGTAAGCCGAAGCCCAGAGCCGGACCAAGGCAGAGCCTTGGGACTAGTCAGAGAACGTGCTAGAGAGCACCATAGAACAGAGAGCAGGAATGGCGCGTGAGCCAGGAGGCACAACAGGGCACCATAGGTCAGAGCACGGAAAAACAGGCAAGGACAGAGAACAGAGGAGGGAACACAAGACTGAGCATAGCGAAGGCAAGACATGGCAGAAACAGGCAAGGCAGAGAACACCAGAAGGACAACAAGTCCAAGTAGGTCAAGGACGAAACATAGCACAACGGACAAACATAAGACAAGGCACGGGACAAGAGACGGAGTACAAGCATAAGACAAGGCACGGGACAAGAGACGGAGTACAAGCAGTGAGCGTGTGCAAAGATGCACAACAGAGCAAAGTGCAGGGGCACAGAATACAGGAGCGACCCAGCAGACCAAGCAGCCATGCAGGGAAGCAACACGATACTTAGGCCCTGAAAATAGGGAGGGGCGGTCTGATATAGCAAAAGTACTTCCGGGTCAGGACCAGGGAGGGACTTTGGGTTCAAATTCTCCAGGATCGTAGTGAGCATCGTTAGAACAGCCTGGGTAGAACCATAGAGAAGGTCACATGATCAGGGTTTTCCAGGAATACAGCGGATTGCAGAATCAGAGCAGGGCTGGAACATAGGAAAGGTCACATGATCAGGGGTTTCCAGTAATACAGCGGATTGCAGAATCAGAGCAGGGCTGGAACATAGGAAAGGTCACATGATCAGGGGTTTCCAGGAATACAGCGGATTGCAGAGTCAGACAGAGACGAATGCGGCATGACAGACATGGCGGACATGACAACCTTTTGTGTTTCACATCTGCTCTGTCACTTATCTGAAAGTGGGTGAAATGTACCAGAGACACATAACCTAATGAGACCCTGCATATCTACGGTAATTAAAAAAAAAACCTCCAGGTTATGACAGGAGTAGATTTCTGAATTTGTCACCCAAGCATCTCTATGTGCAAAATTCATTAGTAGGAGTTTGCCTCTTATTATATTTAGCACATCTTATTCCAGTGGACTTTTGATGAAGACTTGAGTATAAAACTTGATGGTTTTTGACCCCTGTCCAGTGCTGGCTTTACCATTGTTTACTTTTTTCCACATTTACAGATCTCTCGCTACACAATGTATGGCACACCAAAGCGAAGATTCTTGCTCCTTTATGGGACACAGCAAGGACAATCTAAAGCTATTGCTGAGGAGATAAGCCAACAGGCAGAGCAGCATGAATTTATTGCTGATGTGATCTCTCTGAAAGATATTAGCAAGGTGAGATACTAATATGATCATGCATCTAATCACATAACAAGTACGTATTTTATTATTAGTTTTTCATTATCCCTTAAATCATACTTATGAAGATAATCTGAGCAAAACAAAGGAATTCCACTTGCCAGTCTCTTACCTATTCCTTTTTTCACTCTTCTTTTCTCAATATCACACTTGTCACAGCAGCCTTCTGAATCGTGTTTTGTTGACACAAACAAATATTTATTTTTTTTTGCTTGATTCTGCAGGGATTTATGTCTGGGAAAAAAATGGCACATTTAACTGTTTATTTAGTAAGTTGTAGGTAACCCACAATGTTGCAGATAAGATTAACGCTGCTGTATGCAGGCGTTTTTTCTCCTTCGCCTCATTGGGGGACACAGGTACTGTGGGTGTATGCTACTGCCGCCTGGAGGCTGACACTAAGTGAAAAAAAGAGGTTAGCTCCTCCTCTGCCATATACACCCTCGCCCCAATTGCGGGCGGAAAACCAGTTTTTTGCTTAGTGTCTGTTGGAGACACACGTCTGTCTGTTTCCAGACTGATTTTTTATTTTTTTTTCCCTACGAAGATGAGACAGGGGCGACGGACCCTAATGAAACGGTCCGATCTCCCCAAACCAACAACGGGCGAGCACGTGCGAGTGTCGCCTCTAGGTATCCTCTCCCACGACGTGGTGATGCCAGACTTAGCCCTGTCCACCCTAGGGTATTGAAACCCTAGGCTGTACAGAGGCACAAGTGTAGTCCGTGAGGCCCCCACTGCGCCACCAATACTAAGACTGCGGTGTGGCAGAGTGGCGGACGGTCCCTGTCCTCACCCCTTGAAGGGGTTAGATGGAGCTAGGGTGTCTGCACCGTCTTTTTCTCATATAGCCCCCCCCCTCTACCTGAGCTGGAGCCAAAGCACGGAGGAGGGTGGCCTGGGAGGGCTCCTGCAGCGGCGTGGGGCTGGAGCCCTTAAGCTTCTTCCGTGGATACAGCCATAACGCGCTCCCTAGCGCCTGGTAGCGGCGGACCCGGTTTCCGGCCTTTGATATGGTGTCTGGCGGTTCCGCCCACTCCCCTTCTCCATGGGCGGATATTTCAAAATCCAGGCCGTGGCTTCAGCCATCGCAAGACGCGGCTGGAAGTCCCCGCCCCTCGGCGTTGCGTCACGGCGGCCCCGCCCCTCGTGGCCTAGGCAGACACCGTCGAAATTTAGGCCCCGGCTTCAGGAAAAAGCTAGGCCGCAGACGGAAGTACCGCCCCCTGGAATCATTTTTTCTTCCGGGGGCCTGCCCGCAGTTCAGGCGTGCACCTGCTTGAACGGAGCGATGCTCTGCACTTCCAGAGACACAGTGGGCACAGGACTGGGGTAAGTGCTGCCCCCTAGCCCCCCGAGAGGCCATGCAAGGAAAAACTGAGAGCGCCCTCCCCCAGCGTTTTTTTCAGCACGGATGCCTGACAGGTACAGCATGTCAGGAAAAGCTAAAACGCACACGTTTCTATACGCTGCATGAATCTCTTGTCACTCTGCTTTTCCGCGGGCGCAGGACCAAGCGAGTATGCGAAGCTTGTGAGTCCGAACGTGCCCAGTAGCCCTCCCCTGCGACCGAGCCCAGTGTACCGAGTCCCCCGGAATGGGCGTTATCACTGTTGCAATCTATGGCATCAAGAGAGCAATCGAGTCCCTTCGGGCCCCAGATAGGAGCAGGGACAGTGGCTCGCCTGTCTTAGAGGGGTCCTCTACCTCACAGGAGCCTCCGGCCTGCAGGGGCCGCTCTCACTCCTGGCAGATGCGGAGGAAACAAACCCACACAACGTCTCCCGGCTCATCCAGTGCCTCGGCATCTGTGAGCTCTGCTTCTCGCTCTCCATCACCAGCAGTCGATAGCGAGCAAGGCTCGGGCTACGACTCGGACAAACCCCTGGACTTAGATACGCCGGGGGGTCAGGAAACGGTTGACAGTCTCATAGAAGCCGTTAACTAGACTCTGGGGATTGAGGATGAGTCCACCCTGGCTTCGGGCCATAAGGTGTCATTTAAGCGAGTCAAGCGCCCCCATAGAGTATTTTGCACTCACCATGAGTTTTAGGACATAATGCAACGAAATAGAGAACGGCCGGACAGGTGTTTCTCGGGCCAGAAGGCACTCGAGGCGAGGTATCCTTTTGCCCCGGATCTTCGTAAAAAATGGACGGAATCCCCAACGGTGGATCCACCTGTGTGACGCCTGGCTACAAGAACCCTACTATCCGTACCTAGTGGTTCTTCTATTAAGGACCCCACTGATCGCCTCATTGAGAACTTTGCTCGCTAAGTGTTTGAAGCATCAGAAGCAGCACTCTCTCCTTCGTTCGCTGCAACGTGGGTAGCCAAGGCCATGATTTCTTGGTCAGAATCATTGAACAGAGCCTTGCAAGACATAGACCTACCAGTTGTAGTGTCAGAGATCGCAAATCAGATAGCTATGGCGGGCGACTGCTTCATCAATGCTTCGTTAGATGCGGCCAACTGCGCGGCACTTGCAGCAGCAAATATAATCTCCATTACGAGAGCTCTATGGTTGAGGACATGGGGCCGATTCAGCTTCAATTAAGTCCTTGACATCGCTACCATACCAGGGCGGCCGCCTATTCGAAGAAAAGTTAGATCAGCTCATCTCCGACTCCACAGGCAGGAAGAGCGGTTTTCTCCCTCAACAAAGGGTCAAACTGCCATTTCATCGCCAGTTTCAAGCATGTTTTCAGGCTTTTCGCAACCCCGGGTGGACAACAGCGGCCAATTCCGCCGCATCAGGTTACCCCAACCAGGATAGGGATCGACAGGTCTCATATACAGTCATGGCCAAAAGTTTTGAGAATGACACAAATATTATATTTTCACATGATCTGCTGGCCTCTGGTTTTTATGTGTGTTTGTCAGATGTTTTTATCACATACAGAAATATAATTGCAATCATATTATGAGTAGCAAAAGGTTATATTGACAGTTAGAATGAGTTAATGCAGCAAGTCAATATTTGCAATGTTGACCCTTCTTCTTCAGGACCTCAGCAATTCTCCCTGGCATGTTGTCAATCAACTTCTGGATCAAATCCTGACTGATAGCAGTCCATTCTTGCAAAATCAATGCTTTTATTTTGCCTGAATTTGAAGGTTTTTGTTTGTCCACCCGTCTCTTGATGATTGACCACAAGTTCTCAATGGGATTAAGATCTGGGGAGTTTCCAGGCTATGGTCCCAAAATCTCTATGTTTTGTTCCCTGAGCCATTTAGTTATCACCTTTGCTTTATGGCAAAGTGCTCCATCATGTTGAAAAAGGCATTGTTGATTGCCAAACTGCTCTTGGACGGTTGGGAGAAGTTGCTCTTGGAGGACATTCTGGTACCATTCTTTATTCATGGCTGTGTTTTTAGGCAAGACTGAGAGAGAGCCCATTCCCTTGGTTGAGAAGCAACCCCACACATGAATGGTTTCAGGATGCTTGACAGTTGGCATGAGACAAGACTGGTGGTAGCGCTCACCTGGTCTTCTCCGAATAAGCCATTTTCCAGATGTCCCAAACAATCGAAAAGGGGATTCATCAGAGAAAATGACTTTACCCCAGTCCTCAGCAGTACACTCCCTGTACCTCTTGCAGAATATCAGTCTGTCCATGATGTTTTTCCTGGAGAGAAGTGGCTTCTTTGCTGCCCTCCTTGAGACCAGGCCCTGCTCCAAGAGTCTCCGCCTCACAGTGCGTGCAGATGCACTCACACCTGCCTGCTGCCATTCCTGAGCAAGCTCTGCACTGCTGGTAGCCCGATCCCACAGCTGAAACACTTTTAAGAGACGGTCCTGGCGCTTGCTGGTCTTTCTTGGGCGCCCTGGAGCCTTTTTGGCAACAAGGGAACCTCTCTCCTTGAAGTTCTTGATGATGAGATAGATTGTTGACTGAGGTGCAATCTTTCTAGCTGCGATACTCTTCCCTGTTAGGCCATTTTTGTGCAGTGCAATGATGACTGCACGTGTTTCTTTAGAGATTAACAATGATGCCAAGCACCAGCCTCCTTTTACAGTGTCCAGTGGTGTCATTCTTACTTAATCATGACAGATTGATCTCCAGCCCTGTCCTCATCAACACCCACACCTGTGTTAATGGAGCAATCACTGAAACGATGTTAGCTGGTCCTTTTAAGGCAGGGCTGCAATGATGCTGAAATGTGTTTTGGGGGATAAAGTTCATTTTCTAGGCAAATATTGACTTTGCAAGTAATTGCTGTTAAGCTGATCACTCTTTATAACATTCTGGAGTATATGCAAATTGCCATTAGAAAAAATGAAGCAGTAGACTGTAAAAATTAATATTTGTGTCATTCTCTAAACTTTTGGCCATGACTGTAGAACCAACCCATTGGGGAGGATGCGTACTAACCAGCCCAGGTCGAGGGGATCCAGGTCCCAAAGATCTTCAGCCAAATGACTCGAGGCATTTACCAGGTGACGCCATCAAGGTAGGCGGCCGTCTACTCTTGTTCCACCACGTCTGGCTCGATGTCGCACACGACACATGGGTGTGAGAGCTGGTGTCCTCAGGGTACAAGATAGACTTTGTCAAGCACCCCCCAAGACAATTTTTTCTTTCCCGGCTTCCTATGGGGAATACCCGGGCAAGGGCTCTACTAGGATCCATCGATTTTTACTCCGGCACAACGGAATTGTTATTCCCGTACTGGAAAACACTTAGGAATAAAATCTTTGGATTTAAGTGCGCTGCCAGACAAATATTCAGATTCCAATCATGTAGATCTACATGATTGGAATCTGAATATGTGTCTGGCAGCGCAATTAAATCCAAAGATTTTATTCCTAAGAGTTTTATGTGTCGGTCACTGGCGGACCGTTGGATGTGCAGCAGGCTGACAAACTAATCCTACATACTTTGCTCTTTCCTGGAAAGGGTGAGTATATTTCTTTATTAAACCCTATAAGTCACCCAGATAAGACCCTATTGCGCTCTTGTTTTACCTATAGCTTGGACAAATTCGTACTGGAAAACAAGACTCAGGGCTTCTATTCCAACCTGTTTGCAGTCCCCAAAAAGGACAGGACTGTCAGGCCCGTTTTGGACCTAATGCTCCTGAACAAATTTATCAGGATCAGACATTTCCGGATGGAGTCTCTCCGTTCAGTCATATCGGCAATGGGGCAAGGAGAATACTTGGCCTCTATCGATATCCAGGACGCCTATCTACATATCCCCATTTTCCCTCCACATCAAAGATTTCTACGCTTCGCCAGAAACGGTCTACATTTTCTTTTCGCAGCACTGCCCTTTGAGCTCACCCCCTGCAGCACGCCCTCTTGTCATCCTAGGACAAGAACCCGTTCACGCTCGATCACCGATGTCGGTTGTCCTCGGACAGTCACTCGAGTGGTGGACGATGAGTTCCTTCCTTCTCCATGGGAAACTTTTTTCCCCCGGACCAGTGGCTGGTGGTCACAACCGACGCCAGCCTCCTCGGCAGGGGCTTGCGGCCGGGGAATGGTCCCCTGACGAAGCCACCTAGAGTGGCGACACGCGTCGGGTCACTGGCTCTACCTGCCCCACTTCACTTCTCATGGGTTTTGTATTGTGCTGATTTGTATGTGTGGTTATCATTTGGGGTGGTTATGGAGATTTTCTCTGTCCACTTAGACCCTCTCTAGCCCCTAATGGTTTGGCTGATCTGGTCTTTGATGTTCCCTATGCCTGATCTTGGGCTGGGGTACCTCTACGCATATATGAGGTCTATTTAGTGTGCATTTCTATCTTTTTTGTACACCTCATAGTGATCAGCATCTTCTTGGGTTTACATTATCCCTTGTACTGTTTTTTGTAATTATTGGGTTGGAATTGCATCATTTTTTCATTGTATTTGTATATTATTGGTGTTTCTGACTCTTAAGTTACTGTCACACTTAGCGATGTACCAGCGATATGACGCAGTCAGGATCGCTGGTACATCACTACGTGGTCGCTAGTGAGCTGCCACACAGGCAGATCTCACCAGCGACATCGTTGGGGACGGGGGTCGCTACTTACCTGTCACACTAGGCGATCCTGCGTCCTCCCGCCCGCGTCCACGCTCTTCTCTCCACAGGAAGCGCCGCAGGAAGCTGACGACGAGAAACAGTCCAGGACGTTCTCGCGCGATCATCGATAACCAGCGGGGGAGCGGGTCGTTGGTAAGTATCAGACACAGCGATATCGCTAGCAATATCGCTATAACGTCACAAGTTATAGCGATATTGCTAGCGATATCGCTTAGTGTGACCGGCCCTTTATGCTCTATATTACCTATGTGTGGGCTTAGTAATTCTCCTATTGAGAATCCTGTTTACATGGACCTAGGGATATAGGCATCATTCTCAGTGAGGGTGATAGTTGGTAGCAGGTGGATTGCTCTATTATGAGCATTGTATTATTTGTGTATGTGTCACATTTGTGACCATTTTTAATGTTTTTTAGAACTTTTGCTGTGTTTAATAAAATTTGTATTATATATGCCATGTCCTTTTCAGGGTCATCCCCTGCTCATGGCCTATTTCTTTCTCTCCTTTTTGTCAAACATATGTACTATTTAGGTCTAGGTTGGATCCCCTTAATTATCCTTTCGGTGGTGCCCCCATTTCTTTGTTCCTCCTGTAAGGCTGGTTTCACATTAGCGGTTTTTTGCGCAGCACATCTTGCGCGTCCATGCGCATACATCATGCGCACCTATGTTTAACATGAGGGGGCGCATGGTCTTGCGTTTGCACGCGTTCGTATGCGTTTTTGGGTGCATGCTTCTTTTTTAAGGTGTGCGCCCAAGCGCGCCAGACACAGCCTGTTGCATTTTTGGGTCCGTCCAACGGCGTAAAAAAAAACGCATGCGCACACTTGCACATGGAATGCATCAAAATAACGCATTATAGTCTACACATGCGTTTTAAGAGTTAACATGACTTGAAACTGGTTAAAACGCTTGCGCCTAAAAAACGCAAACGCATGCAAAACGCATGATGCGTTTTTTGCATGCGTTTCTATTGCGCACGAAGCGCTGCGCTAAAAAATGCTAATGTGATAGTAGCCTAAGGCGTTTGGGTCGTCATTAGTGTTGAGCATTCCGATACTGCAAATATCGGGTATCGGCCGATATTCGCTGTATCGGAATTCCGATACCGAGTACCGATATTTTTACAATATCGGATATCGGAATCGGAAGTTCCCATAATGCAAAGAGCCACTGCTGTGGCTCTGATTGGCTGCCGAAATGACGTCATCATGATGCGCAGTCTGTGCGCATCATGATGCGCCGTCAGTTCGGGCCTTCCAGAGGTGGGGGGGGGTCTATGCCGACTGCCCGTGGTTCTGTACCGGCCTGCCGGGGGTCTGTGCCGACTGCCCGGGGGTCTGAGCGGACTGCCGGGGGTCCGTACCGGCCTCCCGGTGGTCCGTGCCGGCCTCCCGGTGGTCTGTGCCGACTGCCCGGGGGTCTGTACCGGCCTGCCGGGGGGCTGTGCCGGCCTGCGGGTGGTCTGTGCCGACTGCCCGGGGGTCTGAGCGGACTGCCGTGGGTCCGTACCGGCCTCCCGGTGGTCCGTGCCGGCCTCCCGGTGGTCTGTGCCGACTGCCCGGGGGTCTGTACCGGCCTGCCGGGGGGCTGTGCCGGCCTGCGGGTGGTCTGTACCGACTGCCGGGGGGCTGTGCCGGCCTGCAGGTGGTCTGTTCCGACTGTCCGGGTGTCTGTGCGGACTGCCGGGGGGCTGTGCCGGCCTGCCGGTGGTCTGTACCGACTGTCCGGGGGTCTGAGCAGACTGCGGGGGTCTGTGCAGGATCGTCCGATGGGACTACAAGTCCCATCGGGCGATGCCTGCTACCATGACGGTGATTGACACATTAGCCAATGATGGGACAGTAGTAGTCCCATCATCCGGCTAATGTGTTGAATGTACAAAAAAAAAAAAAAAAATCCCTGCTACATACATGCTACATACATGCTACATACATGAAACATATACTACATACATTCTACATGCTACATACATGCTACATACATGCATACTGCATATATACCACATGCATGCAACATACATACATTCTGCATATATACCACATGCATGCAACATGCATACTACATATATACCGGGGATCTGTGCCGACTGTCCGAGGGTCTGTGCCGGCCTGCCGGTGGTCTGTACCGACTGTCCGGGGGTCTGAGCGGACTGCCGGGGGTCTGAGCGGACTGCCGGGGGTCTGTACCGGCCTGCCGGGGGGCTGTGCCGGCCTGCCGGTGGTCTGTGCGGACTGCCGTGGGGCTGTGCCGGCCTTCCGGGGGGCTGTGCCGACTGTCCGGGGGTCTGTGCAGGCTGCGGGGGTCTGTACCGGCCTGCCGGAGGGCTGTGCCGGCCTGCCGGTGGTCTGTACCGACTGTCCGGGGGTCTGAGCCGACTGCCGGGTGTCTGTGCCGGCCTGCCGGGGGGCTGTGCCGGACTGCCGGGGGGCTGTGCTGGCCTGCTGGGGGGCTGTGCCGACTGCCCGGGGGTTTGTGCCGACTGCCCGGGGGTCTGTGCGGACTGCCGTGGGTCTGTACCGACTGTCCGTGGGCCTGAGCGGCCTGCCGGGGGTCTGTACCGGCCCGCTGGTGGTCTGTACCGGCCTGCCGGGGGGCTGTGCAGGTTGCGGGGGTCTGTGCAGGCATCGTCCCATCGGGAGATGCCTGCTACCATGACGGTGATTGACACATTAGCCAATGATGGGACAGTAGTAGTCCCATCATCCGGCTAATGTGTTGAATGTAAAAAAAAAAAAAAAAAATCCCTACTACATACATGCTACAGACATACTACATGCTACATACATACTACATGCTACATACATGCTACATACATACTACATGCTACATATATGCTACATACATACTACATGCTACATACATGCAACATATATACTACATGCATACTACATGCTACATACATGCAACATACATACATACTGCATATATACCACATGCATGCAACATGCATACTACATATATACCACATATATACTACATGCATGCAACATGCATACTACATATATACCGGGGGGCTGTGCCGACTGTCCGGGGGTCTGTGCCGACTGCCCGGGGGTCTGTACCGGCCTGCCGGGGGGCTGTGCCGGCCTGCCAGTGGTCTGTGCCGACTGCCCGGGGGTTTGTGCCGACTGCCTGGGGGTCTGTACGGACTGCCGTGGGTCTGTACCGGCCTGCCGGGGGGCTGTGCCGACTGCCCGGGGGTCTGTACCGGCCTTCCGGGGGGCTGTGCCGGCCTGCCGGTGGTCTGTGCCGACTGCCCGGGGGTCTGTGCGGACTGCCGTGGGTCTGTACCGGCCTGCCGGGGGGCTGTGCTGGCCTGCCGGGGGGCTGTGCCGACTGCCCAGGGGTCTGTACCGGCCTTCCGGGGGGCTGTGCCGGCCTGCCGGTGGCCTGTGCCGACTGCCCGGGGGTCTGTGCCGACTGCCCGGGGGTCTTTGCGGACTGCCGTGGGTCTGTACCGACTGTCCGGGGGTCTGAGCGGCCTGCCGGGGGTCTGTACTGGCCTGCCGGGGGTCTGTACCGGCCTGCCGGGGGGCTGTGCTGGCCTGCCGGTGGTCTATACCGACTGTCCGGGGGTCTGAGCAGGCTGCGGGGGTCTGTGCAGGATCGTCCGATGGGACTACAAGTCCCATCGGGCGATGCCTGCTACCATGACGGTGATTGACACATTAGCCAATGATGGGACAGTAGTAGTCCCATCATCCGGCCTATGTGTTGAATGTAAAAAAAAATAAAAATACATACTACATACATACTACATGCTACATACATACTACATACATGCTACATACATACTACATGCATGCAACATACATACATACTACATGCATACTACATGCATGCAACATACATATATACTACATATATACTACATGCATGCAACATGCATACTACATATATACCACATATATACTACATGCATGCAACATACATATATACTACATGCAACATGCATACTACATGCATGCAACATACATACTACATATATACCACATGCATGCAACATGCATACTATATATACCACATATATACTACATGCATGCAACATGCATATATACTACATATATACAACATGCATGCAACATATATATAATACATATATACTACATGCAACATACATACTACATACATACTACATATATACCACATTCATGCAACATGCATACTACATATATACTACATATATACTACATGCATGCAACATATATATAATACATATATACTACATGCAACATACATACTACATACATACTGCATATATACCACATGCATGCAACATACATACTACATATATACTACATGCATGCAACATACATACATACTACATATATACCACATGCATGCAACATACATACTACATATATACCACATGCATGCAACATGCATGCAACATGCATGCTACATATTTACCACATATATACTACATGCATGCAACATACATATATACTACATGCAACATGCATACTACATGCATGCAACATGCATACTACATATATACCACATATATACTTCATGCATGCAACATACATACTACATATATACCACATGCATGCAACATGCATACTATATATATATATATATACCACATATATACTACATGCATGCAACATATATATAATACATATATACTACATGCAACATACATACTACATACATAGCACATGCATGCAACATGCATGCTACATATGTACTACATGCATACATTCATATATATAATACATATATACTACATGCAACATACATACATACTACATACAGAATGTACCACATGCATGCAACATGCATACTATATATACCACATATATACTACATGCATGCAACATACATATATACTACATATATACCACATGCATACAACATGCATACTATATATATACCACATATATACTACATGCATGCAACATACATATATACCACATATACACTACATGCATGCAACATATATATAATACATATATACTACATGCAACATACATACTACATACATACTACATATATACCACATGCATGCAACATGCATACTACATATATACTACATATATACTACATGCATGCAACATACATACATACTACATATATACCACATGCATGCAACATGCATACTACATATATACTACATATATACTACATGCATGCAACATACATATATACTACATACAATACATTCATACAATACATACATATAGACATACAGTACATATAACATAGAGTACATACCATCACTTGTCACTTTGATCCCCGAAGCCATTGTCGTCTATGGAATAAAGATTAAAATAACAAAGCACAAATATACTCACCCCTGATCCGCAGAAGTCCACGGGTGTCCCACAACGATCTTGCGTGGAGAACTGCAGCATCAGCTGATGCTACCGTTCTCTACGGGGCCCAGGAAACCAGTGTCGGGAGGTAGGTATCCTTCCGCCCTGTATTCCTCCGCCAGTGTAAAAAAAAAAAAAAAGTCCCTAGTCTCACTTTATGGCAAAAGCTGCATGGGAAATTTTTCACACAGCAATGCCATGAAATGAGACTAGGGACTTTTTTTTTTTCTTTACAGTGGCGGAATACAGGGCGGAAGGATACCTACCTCCCGACACTGGTTTCCTGGAGCCCGTAGAGAACGGTAGCATCAGCTGATGCTGCTGTTCTCCACGCAAGATCGTTGTGGGACACCCGTGGACTTCTGCGGATCAGGGGTGAGTATATTTGTGCTTTGTTATTTTAATCTTTATTCCATAGACGACAATGGCTTCGGGGATCAAAGTGACAAGTGATGGTGAGTATGTACTCTATGTTATATGTACTGTATGTCTATATGTATGTATTGTATGAATGTATTGTATGTAGTATATATGTATGTTGCATGCATGTAGTATATATGTAGTATGCATGTTGCATGCATGTGGTATATATGTAGCATGTATGTATGTTGCATGCATGTAGTATATATGTAGTATATATGTAGTATGCATGTTGCATGCATGTGGTATATATGTAGTATGTATGTTGCATGTAGTATATATGTATGTTGCATGCATGTAGTGTATATGTGGTATATATGTAGTATATATGTATGTTGCATGCATGTAGTATATATGTGGTATATACAGTGGGGCAAAAAAGTATTTAGTCAGTCAGCAATAGTGCAAGTTCCACCACTTAAAAAGATGAGAGGCGTCTGTAATTTACATCATAGGTAGACCTCAGCTATGGGAGACAAACTGAGAAAAAAAAATCCAGAAAATCACATTGTCTGTTTTTTTTTCATTTTATTTGCATATTATGGTGGAAAATAAGTATTTGGTCAGAAACTAAATTTCATCTCAATACTTTGTGATATATCCTTTGTTGGCAATGACAGAGGTCAAACGTTTTCTGTAAGTCTTCACAAGGTTGCCACACACTGTTGTTGGTATGTTGGCCCATTCCTCCATGCAGATCTCCTCTAGAGCAGTGATGTTTTTGGCTTTTCGCTTGGCAACACGGGCTTTCAACTCCCTCCAAAGGTTTTCTATAGGGTTGAGATCTGGAGACTGGCTAGGCCACTCCAGGACCTTGAAATGCTTCTTACGAAGCCACTCCTTCGTTGCCCTGGCGGTGTGCTTTGGATCATTGTCATGTTGAAAGACCCAGCCACGTTTCATCTTCAATGCCCTTGCTGATGGAAGGAGGTTTGCACTCAAAATCTCACGATACATGGCCCCATTCATTCTTTCATGTACCCGGATCAGTCGTCCTGGCCCCTTTGCAGAGAAACAGCCCCAAAGCATGATGTTTCCACCACCATGCTTTACAGTAGGTATGGTGTTTGATGGATGCAACTCAGTATTCTTTTTCCTCCAAACACGACAAGTTGTGTTTCTACCAAACAGTTCCAGTTTGGTATCATCAGACCATAGGACATTCTCCCAAAACTCCTCTGGATCATCCAAATGCTCTCTAGCAAACTTCAGACGGGCCCGGACATGTACAGGCTTAAGCAGTGGGACACGTCTGGCACTGCAGGATCTGAGTCCATGGTGGCGTAGTGTGTTACTTATGGTAGGCCTTGTTACATTGGTCCCAGCTCTCTGCAGTTCATTCACTAGGTCCCCCCGCGTGGTTCTGGGATTTTTGCTCACCGTTCTTGTGATCATTCTGACCCCACGGGGTGGGATTTTGCGTGAAGCACCAGATCGAGGGAGATTATCAGTGGTCTTGTATGTCTTCCATTTTCTAATTATTGCTCCCACAGTTGATTTCTTCACTCCAAGCTGGTTGGCTATTGCAGATTCAGTCTTCCCAGCCTGGTGCAGGGCTACAATTTTGTTTCTGGTGTCCTTGGACAGCTCTTTGGTCTTCACCATAGTGGAGTTTGGAGTCAGACTGTTTGAGGGTGTGCACAGGTGTCTTTTTATACTGATAACAAGTTTAAACAGGTGCCATTACTACAGGTAATGAGTGGAGGAAAGAGGAGACTCTTAGGCCTCTTTCACACATCAGGTTTTCTGCTTCAGGCGCGATCCGGCGCTTTTGACTAAAACCGGATCCGTCGAAATGCAATGCCGGATCCGGTTTTCCCCCCATTGACTTGCATTAGAGCCGGATGGCCATGCGTTTCATCCGATTTTCGCCGGATCCGGCAATGTGACGCGATCCGGCGTCTGGAAAAAACGGTGACTGTAACGTTTTTTGTATCCGTCGAAAAAGCCGGACACGCCGGATCCAGCGTTTCCGGCTTTTTCATACAATGAAAGCCTATGAGCGCCGCAATGCCGGATCTGGTTTCTTTGGTCTGAGCATGCTCAGTAGCTCTGCCCACAGGACATATATAAAAGCAAGACAATGGGACCCTCAGCCACACCCAACATGCCACCCAAGCCAAGAACCAGGAGCAGGAGAAGGCAGCAGACATCTGCAGCAGCAGCACCATCAGCACCACCCCAAATGGAGCAGCATGCTGAACAACGGGAGGGGAGTCCAGCAGCAGATGAGAGACGGTAATTATCAAATCCCCCATTCCTCCAAACTAGGGCTATGGAATATCAAGATATTCATTGGCCCTTTGTTTCTCTTTATTCAACAGCCGCCCAATAGATGCAGCAGCAGCAGCAGCAGCAATGGCAGCAGCAGAAACACCACCCACAGGCATGGAGTGTGGCCACCAAGAAGACAGCACATCATCTTCTGGGAGCCCTCCCTCGCATCGTCAGCGTTTGACGGTAAGTTTTTATTTCCAAAATCCATCATCTCTGTAATATATGTGTATTCATTGCTTTTTATTTCAAAACAGGAATCACAAGATGAAGAGGAGCTCCCAGAAGAAGAAGGAAGGGGTGGACAGACACTTGGAGTGGGCTCACAATTGGTAAGTTTTTTGCATCAAACGCAGAAACACAACATCACACTACACACAACACATAGAAAACAATGTTCTGCAGACCACACACAGCAAACAAATGCCTACATCCAAAGACATAACATTTTTTGTTTTCTTCTCTAGTCTTCCCAATCTGGTGCTCGGCCAAGAGGTCCTCGCAGTGCCTCCCAGGGTCGTCGGCGACAGCAACGCGGCGGTCACCAGCGTGTAAGTATAAATATTTTTGCTTTGTTTTTTTGCACTTTTTATTTCATTTCTTTTGTGGAGGCTAATTATGTTATTTTTGTCTTTTTCTTTAACAGCCTTCACAGCGTGCTCCCGACTCTGACGGTGAGGATGGAGGGATTGATGTGGACCGCCTCATCGATCTCGTCAGAGAAAGGGAGCCGCTCTGGAATATGGCTGACCGACGCCACGCTGACCTGATCGTTACCCGACGACTCTGGGAGGAAATCTGTTCGCTCCTTGTGGACCGCTGGGAGGACCTCGAAGCTCGGGCCCAGATTAAAGAGCGTAAGTATATACAGTACCGGTTGCTTGATTTAAACCAGTGTTTCCCGAACTCCAGTCCTCGTGGTCCCCACGGATCATGTGTTCAGGATTTCTATTTACTTTGGAAATCCTGAAAACATGACCCCTGGGGACCATGAGGACTGGAGTTTGGGAAACACTGATGTTGTATACTAACCACTTTGTCCTTTCTCGTTTCAGGGGAGAGAATTGTGAAGCGGTGGCGGTCTGTGAGGGATCGTTTCAAGAAGGAGTTCAATAAAGAGATGCGGGCCCCGAGTGGATCTGGAGGACGCAGGAGCAAGTACAAGTACGCACGAGCCCTGTCGTTCCTCCGGGAGACAATGCTCACCAGAAGGTAAATATTACACACCACATGTGACAAAAAAATGTTTAGATGTAACTTTCTTTTTTTCAGCCAGGGCCATACCATGTCACTATTTTAATTGTTTTTTTTTCTCTTTATTCCACAGCACGGTGAGCAGCACTCGGGAGCCTGCACGATTGGACCCTTCTGAGGCGATCCCTGAGGAGACCGGCACCGAGGGACACTTCGACCGCCCCGGTACATCTGCACCTTCCCAGCCTTCCCACACATTCGACCCATCTGTCCCATCCACCAGCACAGGAGCATCGTGGCCGCCTACATTACATGAAGCTGCTGGTGAGGAGATCGCTTTCCCTTTACCCCACCCTTCTGCCCCTGCCACCTCTAGTACACCTGCGGGTACTGGGCGGCAGCGGCAGAGGGGTCAGGAAAAGACTTATGCGCCAGAGTTCTTGCATCTGAATGCATCTTTCCAGAACTGTCTAAAAGTCTTGTCAGAGCAAATCTCCGCAGGCTATCAGCAGATCAACTCCAGCATTCTGGAGGTGAAGACACTTCTGCAAACCATGCATTCAGAAGCAAGATCTTCGCCAAACCACACGTTTTTCAGGTCTGTTGTGGAGCGCATGGAAACGCTCTCTCCTGCCCAGCAGATGCATGTAATGCATTCATGCCATGCTGCTCTCCAGCAAGTTACCTCCCAACCTCCTCCTCCCACCACAGTAGTTCCTCCACCTGCACCCCCTCCAGCCACTTTCCATCCTCCCCCTCCTATTACATCTACACCCCCTCCAGCCACTTTCCATCCTCCCCCTCCTATAACATCTACACCCCCTCCAGCGACTTTCCATCCTCCCCCTCCTATTACATACCATCCACCTCCCCAGCACCATCCACCTCCCCAGCACCATCCACCTCCCCAGCACCAGCAACCTCCCCAGCACCAGCAACCTCCCCAGTACCAGCAACCTCCCCAGTACCAGCAACCTCCCCAGTACCAGCAACCTCCCCAGTACCAGCAACCTCCCCAGTACCAGCAACCTCCCCAGTACCAGCAACCTCCCCAGTACCTGCAAACTCCCCAGTACCAGCAACCTCCCCAGTACCAGACATCTTCCCACTTCCAGCAACCTGCCCCGTACCAGACATCTCCCCACTTCCAGCAACCTGCCCGTACCAGACATCTCCCCACTTCCAGCAACCTGCCCCGTACCAAACTCCTTCCCCATACAACTTGCCATCAACATCATCTGGTCCTACAGTCCCTGCCCAACCCTCCACTCCACCACCCACCACTTCTTCTGCTTCCCACATGTCCACCCATTCTGTAGTTTTTTCCACACCTTCACCTCTAACTGTTCCTTCCCCACCACGATCCCAGTCCTATCTCCACACTCCCAGTGTCGAAGTGTCCCGCAGCCCCTACAGCAGTATTTCCACCACACACTACACAGATTTATAATGTGTGTATTTAAATAAAAATGACCAGTTTTATGGTTTCAAAGCTTTATTAAACAAGTTTATTAAAATTTTAAAAAAGTTTACTAAAAAAAACATTTTTCAATAAAAGTTAAATTATTTTACACTGGTTGTCTGTCATTTCTTTCTGCGGCGAAAAAGGTTAAATACAGGGTATTTAAAAGGTGAAATGGTATTCAAAACTAGGTATATAACTGTGGGTAAATTTTAGCTTTTTGCCACAGTTGTGTTCCTGGTTGTGTTTGAAGCAAAGTATTTCACCTAAAAAGTTGTGTTTATTGTTGGTGATTTCATAACAATGTACACAACTTTTGTTAAAAGGTGAAATACTTTGCATAAAACACAACCAGGTACACACCTGTGGCCTAAAGCTAAAAATAGAGACCATGACAAGATAGCCAACTTTGGTTGGCAAAGGTATATACTGTTGGTACAGAAGGTACACAAGTTTGGTTGGGCACAAATCTTTCACACTCTGTCATCCTGCCAGTGTACTCTGCCTTGAGGTGACATAAAGTATAGTGCAAAATTGTCCCTCATTATTGAAACCGTCACAGAACTTCTAGTGGTAATGTCATGGTAATCTTGCAAGGTGGTTTCTTCAGAGGTGTCCTCAATGGAAATGGGTTCCTTGCAGATAACAAAATTGTGGAGTACCACGCACGCTTTGATCACCTCGTCCACAGTTTCTGTCTTGAGGTTGATCGCAGTCAATAGGACCCGCCATTTGGCTGTCAGAATACCAAAGGTACATTCAACCATTCTTCTTGCTCTTGTGAGGCGGTAATTAAAAATGCGTTTTGGTCTTGTCAATCCTCTGCTAGAGTACGGTTTCAAAAGGTGTTCTGACAGCTGGAAGGCTTCATCCCCTACACAGACAAATGGCATAGGTGGACCAGATGTTTGCGGCAGCGGTCTAGGTGGTGGGAACTGGAAGGTGTTTCCATACAGTTTACGCCCCATGGCAGACAGTTTGAAAACTTGAGAGTCATTGGAGCGGCCATAGGCCCCAATATCAACCGCAATAAATTTGTATTCCGCGTCAGCGATGGCCATGAGGACAATTGAAAAATATTTCTTGTAATTGAAATATCCCGATCCAGCTGGCTTTACAATGCGGATATGTTTCCCGTCCACAGCGCCCAAGCAGTTGGGAAACTGACATATCTGTTGAAACTTGTCAGCAATTTCAATCCACCTCTCTGTTGTGGGCTCTGGTAAAAACTCTTCAGCTAAGGAGTCCCACAGTGCACGGCATGTGTACTTCACTATTCCAGATATGGTGGAAATCCCGAGTCTGTACTGGAAATGCAGTGACGAAAGGGATTCTCCAGTTGCAAGAAATCTGTGGGGAATTAAAAAACAATAAATTAGTTTTAAATCACAGCATTACATACCAAAACTGAGCTATAACACTTGGAGATACAAACTACCACCAACAAGATTGCAGTGAAAGTGTGCTCTGATGCGATCACATCCAATAAATGTGGCTTACCTTAAAGTCACCATCAGACGCTCTGTGGGTGAAACAGAGAAGCGGCAATAGGTGTCCGCTTTTCTTATGAGGTGTGCAATGCGCTCCACCAAGTAATCAAAATTCTCCATTTTCATCCTAACATATCCAAAAAATTTATCCGGGTTTCGTCGAAGGTCCATGGAGAGTGTAGAATAGACCCCACGCGTCATTCTCTTGGCTGTGATGGGGTGGATCCACAAACGTCGTCTACGATGCCTGATGCGCTGCTGTCTCGCTCTCTCCTTCTCCAGAACAATCACCCTCAAACGATTCGCCTCCGCTATAAAATCCTCCAAATTCTTCAAAATATTTCCAATGACAACATCCATCTTCGCCAGTAACTTGCTCTTCTCTCCAACCTGCACTTTCTCCTCTACAACCTGTCAAAGAAGGGCTGTAGGAACATGCTATATATAGTTTTCCAGTAGCCAATCCCGTTCGGAAGGCCACAAGGGTCAATTTTAAAAACCGGATCCGGCGTAATCCGTCGAAAAACGGATAGAAAAACGGATGAACCGGATGAGACGGATCCGGTTCCGTCTGTCAAGAAAAAGACGGATCCGGCAGAAAACTGGATCCGTCACATCCGGTTTTACTAAACATTTGCCGGATCCGGCGTTCCGGCACGACGCTGGATCGCGCCTGACGCCGAAAACCTGAAGTGTGAAAGTAGCCTTAAAGAAGTTGTTACAGGTCTGTGAGAGCCAGAAATCTTGATTGCTTGTTTCTGACCAAATACTTATTTTCCACCATAATATGCAAATAAAATGAAAAAAAAAACAGACAATGTGATTTTCTGGATTTTTTTTTCTCAGTTTGTCTCCCATAGTTGAGGTCTACCTATGATGTAAATTACAGACGCCTCTCATCTTTTTAAGTGGTGGAACTTGCACTATTGCTGACTGACTAAATACTTTTTTGCCCCACTGTATATAGTATGCATGTTGTATGCATGTGGTATATATGTAGTATATATGTATGTTGCATGCATGTAGTATATATGTGGTATATATATAGTATGCATGTTGCATGCATGTGGTATACACTCACTGGCCACTTTATTAGGTACACCTGTCCAACTGTGTGTTAAGA
Source organism: Dendrobates tinctorius (assembly GCF_039654945.1). Lineage (NCBI taxonomy): Eukaryota > Metazoa > Chordata > Amphibia > Anura > Dendrobatidae > Dendrobates > Dendrobates tinctorius. The sequence continues at coordinate 618,069 of NW_027362122.1, read as the reverse complement.
CTTAATTTCTAATCAGCCAATCACATGGCGGCAACTCAGTGCATTTAGGCATGTAGACATGGTCAAGACAATCTCCTGCAGTTCAAACCGAGCATCAGTATGGGGAAGAAAGGTGATTTGAGTGCCTTTGAACGTGGCATGATTGTTGGTGCCAGAAGGGCTGGTCTGAGTATTTCAGAAACTGCTGATCTACTGGGATTTTCACGCACAACCATCTCTAGGGTTTACAGAGAATGGTCCGAAAAAGAAAAAAAATCCAGTGAGCGGCAGTTCTGTGGCCGGAAATGCCTTGTTGATGCCAGAGGTCAGAGGAGAATGGGCATACTGGTTCGAGCTGATAGAAAGGCAACAGTGACTCAAATTGCCACCCGTTACAACCAAGGTAGGCAGAAGAGCATCTCTGAACGCACAGTGCGTCGAACTTTGAGGCAGATGGGCTACAGCAGCAGAAGACCACACTGGGTACCACTCCTCTCAGCTAAGAACAGGCATCTGATGGCTACTTTCAGCAGGATAATGCGCCATGTCATAAAGCTCGAATCATCTCAGATTGGTTTCTTGAACATGACAATGAGTTCACTGTACTCAAATGGCCTCCTCAGTCACCAGATCTCAATCCAATAGAGCATCTTTGGGATGTGGTGGAACGGGAGATTCGCATCAGGGATGTGCAGCCGACAAATCTGCGCCAACTGTGTGATGCCATCATGTCAATATGGTCCAAAATCTCTGAGGAATGCTTCCAGCACCTTGTTGAATCTCTGCCACGAAGAATTGAGGCAGTTCTGAAGGCAAAAGGGGGTCCAACCCGTTACTAGCATGGTGTACCTAATAAAGTGGCCAGTGAGTGTATGTGGTATATATGTAGCATGCATGTTGCATGCATGTGGTATGCATGTTGCATGTAGTATGTATGTATGTATGTTGCATGCATGTGGTATATATGTAGTATGTATGTATGTTGCATGTAGTATATATGTAGTATGTATGTAGTATGTATGTTGCATGTAGTATATATGTATTATATATATGTTGCATGCATGTTGTATATATGTGGTATATATGTAGTATATATGTATGTTGCATGCATGTAGTATATATGTGGTATATATATAGTATGCATATGGTATATATGTAGTATGTATGTTGCATGCATGTAGTATGCATGTTGCATGTAGTATATATGTATGTTGCATGCATGTAGTATATATGTGGTATATATGTAGTTTGCATGTTGCATGCATGTAGTATATATGTTGTATGTATGTATGTTGCATGCATGTAGTATGCATGTTGCATGTAGTATGTATGTAGCATGTATGTAGTATGTATTTAGTATGTTTTTTATTTTTTTTTACATTCAACACATAGGCGGGATGATGGGACTACTACTGTCCCATCATTAGCTAATGTGTCAATCACCGTCATGGTAGCAGGCATCGCCCGATGGGACTTGTAGTCCCATCGGACGATCCTGCACAGACCCCCGCAGCCTGCTCAGACCCCCGGACAGTCGGTATAGACCCCCGGCAGGCCAGTACAGACCCCCAGCAGGCCGATCAGACCCCCAGACAGTCGGTACAGACCACCGGCAGGCCGGTACAGACCCACGGCAGTCCGCAAAGACCCCAGGGCAGTCGGCACAGACCCCCGGGCAGTCGGCACAGACTCCCGGGCAGTCGGCACAAACCCCCGGGCAGTCGGCGCAGGCCGGCACAGCCCACCGGAAGGCCGGTACAGACCCCCTGGCAGTCGGCACAGCCCCCCGGCAGGCCGGTACAGACCCACGGTAGTCCGCACAGACCCCCGGACAGTCGGCACAGACCACTGGCAGGCCGGCATAGCCCCCCGGAAGGCCGGTACAGACCCCCGGGCAGCCGGCACAGCCCCCCGGCAGGCCGATACAGCCCCCCGGCAGGCCGGTACAGACCCACGGCAGTCCGCACAGACCCCCGGGCAGTCGGCACAAACCCCCAGGCAGTCGGTACAGCCCCCCGGCAGGCCGGCACAGCCCCCCGGCAGGCCGATACAGACACCCGGCAGTCGGCTCAGACCCCCAGACAGTCGGTACAGACCACCGGCAGGCCGGCACAGCCCCCCGGCAGGCCGGCACAGACCCCCGCAGCCTGCACAGACCCCCGGACAGTCGGCACAGCCCCCCGGCAGGCCGGTACAGACCCACGGCAGTCTGCACAAACCCCCGGGCAGTCGGTACAGACCACCGGCAGGCCGGCACAGCCCCCCGGCAGGCCGGTACAGACCCCCGGCAGTCCGCTCAGACCCCCGGACAGTCGGTACAGACCACCGGCAGGCCGGCACAGCCCCCCGGCAGGCCGGTACAGACCCCCGCAGCCTGCACAGACCCCCGCACAGTCGGTACAGACCACCGGCAGGCCGGTACAGACCCTCGGACAGTCGGCGCAGACCCCGGTATATATGTAGTATGCATGTTGCATGCATGTAGTATATATGTGGTATATATGTAGTATGCATGTTGCGTGCATGTCGTATATATGCAGTATGTATGTATGTTGCATGCATGTGGTATATATGCAGTATGTATGTATGTTGCATGTATGTAGCATGTATGTAGCATGTAGTATGTATGTAGCATGTATGTAGCATGTAGTATGTATGTAGCATGTATGTAGTAGGGTTTTTTTTTTTTTTTTGTACATTCAACACATTAGCCGGATGATGGGACTACTACTGTCCCATCATTGGCTAATGTGTCAATCACCGTCATGGTAGCAGGCATCGCCAGATAGGACTTGTAGTCCCATCGGACGATCCTGCACAGTCCCCCGCAGCCTGCTCAGACCCCCGGACAGTCGGCACAGTCCCCCGGCAGGCCAGCACAGCCCCGCGGTAGGCCGGTACAGACCCCCGGCAGTCGGCACAGACCCCCAGGCAGTCGGCAGAGACCCCCGGACAGTCGGCACAGACCCCCCGGCAGGCCGGCACAGCCCCCCGGCAGGCCAGCACAGCTCCCCGGTAGGCCGGTATAGACCCCCGGCAGTCCACACAGACCCCCGGGCAGTCGGCACAGACCCCTGGCAGGCCAGCACAGCCCCCCGGTAGGCCGGTACAGACCCCTGGCAGTCCGATCAGACCCCCGGGCAGTCGGCACAGACCCCCGGCAGGCCAGCACAGCTCCCCGGTAGGCCGGTACAGACCCCCGGCAGTCCGCACAGACCCCCGGGCAGTCGGCACAGACCCCCGGACAGTCGGCACAGCCCCCCGGCAGGCCGGTACAGCCCCCCCGGCAGGCCGGTACAGACCCCCGGCAGTCCGCTCAGACCCCCGGACAGTCGGTACAGACCACCGGCAGGCCGGTACAGCCCCCCCGGCAGGCCGGTACAGACCCTCGGACAGTCGGCACAGACCCCCGGTATATATGTAGTATGCATGTTGCATGTTTGTAGTATATATGTGTTATATATGTAGCATGCATGTTGCATGCATGTGGTATATATGCAGTATGTATGTATGTTGCATGTATGTAGCATGTAGTATGTATGTAGTATATATGTTGCATGTATGTAGCATGTATGTATGTAGCATGTATGTAGTATGTATGTAGCATGTAGTATGTATGTAGCATGTATGTAGTAGGGATTTTTTTTTTTTTTGTACATTCAACACATTAGCCGGATGATGGGACTACTACTGTCCCATCATTGGCTAATGTGTCAATCACCGTCATGGTAGCAGGCATCTCCCGATGGGACTTGTAGTCCCATCGGACGATCCTGCACAGACCCCCGCAGTCTGCTCAGACACCCGGGCAGTCGGAACAGACCACCCGCAGGCCGGCACAGCCCCCCGGCAGTCGGTACAGACCACTCGCAGGCCGGCACAGCCCCCCGGCAGGCCGGTACAGACACCCGGGCAGTCGGTACAGACCACCGGCAGGCCGGCACAGCCCCCCCGCAGCCTGCACAGACACCCGGGCAGTCGGTACAGAGCCCCGGCAGTTCGCACAGACCCCCGGGTAGTCGGCACAGACCTCCGGAAGGTCCGTACACCCCCCCCGAGAGGCTGTACAAGGAGAGAAAAGGGTTTTTCTTATTCCGATACCGGAAGTCCCATAGACTTGAATGGGACTTCCGGTATCGGAATCGGCGATACCCGATACTTTTTTCATATCTGGCCGATACCATCCGATCCGATATTTTAGAGTATCGGATGGTATCGCTCAACACTAGTCGTCATGGTTGTGGGCGAGGGTGGAGCCACATCAATGACTGCATGGGCTACATCCCATCACTCCTTGTGCCTTCCTGGGCCCCTGCGGACAGTGGGTGTCTGTGTAAAACTGTACCAAGCTGCTGACCTTGCATGTCCCCAGGGGGTGCAGAATGTCACGTTGGTGAAAGTGGGGAGACCGCATTACGTGATCCTTCTGACGTAATAGTGACATCAGGCGGGATGGTGAGGTGCATGTTCATCACACCAAAGTACACCCTTATATACCATCCAGAAATTTGCTAATAAAGGGTGTGTTTGCACATGAAATGATTGGTCTTCCTGCAATACCAGATTTGTAGATTAAACATCCCTCTAATATGACAAATATAATTGTCTGACAACTCAAAAGAAAAATTTACTAAAAAGGGAAGAAAATATATACGTACATATAACCCTGTAAAAAACATTTAATGATAAATTGCTAAAAAACACATACATCCCTATAGTGCACAAAACAAAACATGACCTAATGATATGCAATCTTGAGCCACTCAGTAGGTAAACAAGTTCAGACCTTAGGAAATTTCAAATATAGTTTATAGCAGGGGTGGGCAATTTTCCCAAGTTGCCACATGAGGAACTGGGACAGTTGTGGAGGGCTGAACCAATCAGCTGAACTTAATTCAGCTCAATATTATATTGTTTTTGAAAATACAGTTTTGTATATACGGGTAAGAATACAGATTACAATAGGCTTTATAGTAAAATCTACTAGAAGCTAGTCAACATATGGTACCCCTACAGCAAGCAAGTGCATTTTCACTACTTTGTCTTTTTAAAATAACATACTTTAACTAGTGATGCAATTATTGCATACTTGCGGTCATGTGTCCGCCCAGCGCCAGATAATCCTCACAGAGAGTACTGCACTTGCTGTGAGGAATCACAAGATTGCAGACGCTACCAAAAGGACGGACAACTCCTTTCATGATGTCTTCCAGATTAAATAGTAAAGTATGATGTTACACACCCCAAATTTAGCTCTACCATTTCGCCGCTGCACTGATCTCTGTTTACTGGCTGCAGTAGTGACAGCCCAAGTACAGCTCACGTCACTGCTGCTGCCAATCACAGAGCTCAACACCTCCTGCTGTCTACATGGAGTGGAGTCGCTAAGCTCATTGACTATGCATTTGCTGTCAGCTGCACTTGTCCCGTCGCCACTGCAGTCAGTAACAAGAGACCATAGCAGATGTGCAGACATGCTACAAGTATCTCGGCATCCCATTGGGATACGGTAACCATGATGAGGAGACAATGAAAGCAGCAACATCCAAATACCATCAAAGGGTAAGACAGGTTCTGAAGAGTCAGCTCAATGGGAAGAATAAAATCTGCGCCATCAATACATATGCCCTGCCAGTTATCAGATATCCTGCTGGCATTGTGTGCTGGCCAAAAGAAGAGATGGAAACTGCAGATGAGAAGACAGATGTGAAGACAAGAAATCTCCTCACAATGAATGGAGGTCTCCACCCAAGTCTAGCACCCAAAGATTGTATACCAACAGAAAGGAGGGTTTATAAGCATCCAAGTCACCATTACAAATGAAAAAAGGAGTATCTAGGAATACATCAGAAAAATGGCGCCAAAAGATGAGATGCTGAGAGAAAGCCTAAGGCAGCAGCAGCAACAACAGATCTGGAAGGACGAACAGGAACATGAAGAGCCATGGCAAGACAAGCCTCTGCATGGGATTTACCATTGACAGATAATGGAGGTGGCTGACAGGGAGAAATCCTACCAAAGGCTGGAGAAAGCTGGACTCCGAGACAGCACAGTTGCACTAATCATAGCAGCACAAGAGTAAGCACTAAGTACCAGATCCATAAAAGCAGGAATATACCTCACAAGACAAGACCCAAGGTACAGACTATTCAAAGAAACCTCAGAAACCATCCAACACATAGTGTCAGGATGCAAAATGCAAGCAGGAACAGCATATACTGAATGCCACAACCAAGTAGCGGGCATTGTATACAGGAACATCTGCACAGCATATGAGCTAAGTCCAGGTGGGAGACCCCAGAGAAAGTGGTTGAGAATGTAAGGGCTAAAATCCTGTGGGACTTCAAGATCCAGACGGATAAGCAGGTGTTGGCTAACCAACCAGACATTGTCATAGTAGATAAGGATCAGAAGACAGCAATAATAATAGATGTGGCAGTGCCAAGTGACAGCAACATCAGAAAGAAGGAATATGAGAAGCTGGAGAAATACCAGGGCCTCAAAGGAGAACTGGAGAAGATGTGGTAGGTGAAGGCAACAGTGATTCCAGTGGTGATAGGAGCACTTGGAGCAGTGACCCCCTAATTTGGAAGAATGGCTACATCAGTTCCCAGGAACAACATCTGAGCTCTCTGTCTAGAAATGCGTAATACTGGGAACAACTAAGATCCTATGCAGAACCCTCAAACTCCCAGGCCTCTGGTAGAGTCCCCGAGAATGAGAAAAGGCAACACAGACCACCCCTAGTGAGGGTGAGAAGGAAATTTTATATATATATATAATATATAATATATATATATATATATATATATATATATATATATATATATATATATATATATATATATATATATAGGCGGCACGGTGGCTCAGTGGTTAGCGCTGCAGCCTTGCAGCGCTGGGGTCCTGGGTTCGAATCCCACCAAGGACAACATCTGCAAGGAGTTTGTATGTTCTCCCCGTGTTTGCGTGGGTTTCCTCCGGGCACTCCGGTTTCCTCCCACATTCTAAAGACATACTAATAGGGAATTTAGATTGTGAGCCCCATCGGGGACAGTGATGATGATGTGTGCAAAATGTAAAGCGCTGCGGAATATGTTAGCGCTATATAAAAATAAAGATTATTATTATTATTATTATATATATATATATAAATAATGTGTGCGTGTGTGTATATATATGTGTGTGTATATATATATATATATATATATATATATATGCACACACAGTGGCATGCAAAAGTTTAGGCACCCCTGGTCAAAATTGCTGTTATTGTGAACAGTTAAGCAAGTTGAAGATAAAATGATCTCTAAAAGGCCTAAACTTAAAGATGACACATTTGTTTTGTATTTTAGGCTAAAAAGTAATACACATTGTCATTTTTTCACATTTTAAAAATTACAAAAAGAAAAATGGTCCGATGCTAAAGTTTGGGCACCTTTGGAGATTTGTGTGCTCAGATAACTTTGACCAAGGTTTCAGACCTTAATTAGCCTGTAAGGGATATGGCTTGTTCATCCTCAATGTTAGGAAAGGCCAGCTGATGCAGATTCCACAGGTTCAGAAACACATAGCCTCCTTTAACCTTGTGCGAAAAAACAGCCACCATGGGTTCTTTTAAGCAGCTGCCTAGCACTCTGAAAATGAAAATGGTGGAGGCCCACAAAGCAGGAGAAGGCTATAAGAAGATAGCAAAGCGTTTTCAAGTTGTCCTATCAGGATCCTGACAGCGCCGGCGTACAGCCTCCGTTGAGCAGGGACTCACCCGTACTGTAGGGACCCCTGGGGACCAGAATAACCAGAAAGTGTAGGTGCACAGGACCTGAGTGATGAAGTTTAGCAAGCCGGCACGGGATCTACGGTCATGTGACTGCAAGGGGGCACGGCTTAGCGTCCTGCCTTCAGAGCAGACAGCAAACTCGTTCACAGTACGGACAGCGAGGTACAGAAGGGGTAAACAGACGGGAGGTCAGACAAAGCCAAAGGTCATACACAAGAGGGCGACATGGTACCAAGGGGACAAGCAGAGAGGAGTCGGGTCACAAGCAGAGAGTCATACACGATAGGTAGCGCAGTACAAGAGGGACAGGCAGAACTCGTAACAGGGACAGAACCGAATCAAAACCGAACAAGCAAGCAAGTTATCAGGCACAAGGCACACGTACGCACAAGGTCAACTAACTCAGCCGAGAGCAGGAGTATAACTGACACCGGACCTAGGTCCAGTGAGCATAATATAGCCGCCCTCTGCCAGGGAGAGGCGGAATAATTTACCTCCAATCAGACCATGACGGGCAAAAGCAAAACCCCGTCCTGGATCATGACAGTCCTTTCCTCAGTTCAATATGTAATTCAAAAATAGCAGTTTACAGGAACAGTGGAGGTCAAGATAAGGTCTGGAAAGCCAAGCAAAATTTCAGAGAGAGCTGCTTGTTGGATTGCTAGAAAGGCATATCAGAACCCCCACTTGACTGCAAAAGACCTTCAGAAAGATTTAGCAGATTCTGGAGTTGTGGTAATTGTTCTACTGTTCAGAGACACCTTATCAAATATGGCCTTCATGGAAGAGTCATCAGAAGAAAACCTCTCCTGCACCATCACCATAAAATTGAGCATCAGAGGTATGCAAAAGAACATCTAAACAAGCCCAATGCATTTTAGAAACAAGTCCTGTGAATCGTTGAAGTTAAAATAAGGAGGTTTGCACTCAAATTCTCACTATACATTTCCCCATTCATTCCTTCATGTACAATGATCGGTTGTCCTGGTCCCTTTGCAGAGAAACAACCCCAAAGCATGATGTTGCCACCCCCAGGCTTCCCCCCCCCCCAGGTATGGTGTTCTTTGGACGCAACTCGGAATTCTGTCTCCTCCAAACACGACGAGTTTTGTTTCTACCAAACAGTTCTACTTTGGTTTCACCAGACCATATGACATTCTCCTAATACTCTTCTGAATAATCCAAATGCTCTCTAGCAAATTTCAGATGGGCCCGGACATGTACTGGCTTAAGCAGGAGGACACATCTGGCACTGTAGGATTTGAGTCCCTGGCGGCTGTCATGTCCGCCATGTCTGTCATGTCTGCCATGTCTGTTTTCTTTCAGGAACTCCTGGAGTGATGTGCATGCGCATATCTTGTCTGCTATCCTGCTTGTTCCCTAGAGCATTGTGCACACTCACCTCATGTCTGAGCTGCAGGATGCCAGCGTTTCTGCTCTGTCTTCTGTGATCTTCTCGTCATGTCTAGAATCTCTGATCATGTGACGTTTCCTAAAGATCCTGCACTGTCTGGTTCGGCAATCATCTCGTCATGTCTAGAACTCTGATCATGTTACCTGTCTAGGTTTCAGCACTGATTCTGCAATCGTCTCGTCATGTCTAGAACTCTAATCATGTGACCTGTCTAGGTTTCAGCACTGATTCTGCAGTCGTCTCGTCATGTCTGGAACTCTGATCATGTGACTACGCTCTGTTATCCTGTGGATCTGAACCCGGAAGTGCTCCCCTGGTCCTGACCTGGAAGAGGAGGTGCTATGCCCTATATCAGGCCCGCCCCTTCCTATGCTCAGGGCCTGAGTATTGTGTGGTGTCCCTGCATGGCTGCTTGGTCTGTGGAGCGCTCCCTCTAGTCTGTGCCCTTGCACTCTGCTCGGTCGTGCATCTCTGCACACGCTCCGTGCTCGTATTCCGTCTCTCGTGTCTTGTCTGGTGTTTGTCCTTCGTGCCATGTTTTGTCCCTGCTCTGCTTTGCCTTGTAGTCCTTGTTTGCTCTGATTCTGTTCCTTGTTTCATGTCTCGCTCTGCTTTGTGGCTTCAGGTACCCTGCCTCTGTCTCTGTCCCTGGCGTGTCTCTACACGTGCAGGCCTCCGCTCTGAACCTGTCCCTGGCGTGTCTCTACACGTGCAGGCCTCCGCTCTGAACCTGTCCCTGGCGTGTCTCTACACGTGCAGGCCTCCGCTCTGAACCTGTCCCTGGCGTGTCTCTACACGTGCAGGCCTCCGCTCTGAACCTGTCCCTGGCGTGTCTCTACACGTGCAGGCCTCCGCTCTGAACCTGTCCCTGGCGTGTCTCTACACGTGCAGGCCTCCGCTCTGAACCTGTCCCTGGCGTGTCTCTACACGTGCAGGCCTCCGCTCGGACTATGTCCCTGGCGTGTCTCTACACGTGCAGGCCTCCGCTCTGAACCTCTCCCTGGCATGTCTCTACACGTGCAGGCCTCGCTCTGAACCCCTCCCTGGCGTGTCTCTACACGTGCAGGCCTCGCTCTGTACCCTGTCTAGTCCCAAGGTCCTTCCTTGGCCCGGCTCTGGGCTTCGGCCTACGCTCCGCTGCTAGACTGTCCCTGTCCCTGGCATGCTCTTTGCATGCGCAGGTCTCTGCCTCGTTCTTTGTATTGTCCCTGATGTTTCGTGCGCTCTTGCACATTTCGTACTAGGCTTTGCCATTCTGTCTCGCATGTGGTTCTGTCCTGTACCCTTTGCCTAGCCCTGCCTTGTGGCTTCGTGCCCGTGCCTGGTCGCTTGTGCCTACCTGGTGTGCCTCAGCCGTGCCGCCTCTAGTCGTGCTCGCCTGTGTGCCCCAGCCGTGCCCCGTCCAGTGCTATAGTGGTCTGGCTGCGTGGCCCCGCAGCGGTGCCGCCTATAGTCGTGCCCGCTTGCAACTGCCATCGTCGGTACCACCTGCCGGTGCTCCCAGCCGTGGTCTCTGTGCTCCCTTGCACTCACGCTGGTTCTCGCACTGTGCCTTTGTCTCTTTTGCTCTTCTCTGTTCCCTAGTTTGCCTGCCGGATTCCATAACCTGACGACCGCTGCCAGAGGTCCGGACCTAGATGACTGCGGCCTGTTGTCCGGAGCTGATGTCCGTAGCCAGATACCTGGACCCTGTCGGTCGATGCCAGCATTAGGATTCCGATGCCACCGTACTCTGTGCCTCTCCCTGGCATGCCCCTTGGCATGCACAGGCCACCATCCTGTGAACCTGACCCGTCCCTGGCATGCCCCTCGGCATGCGCCAGTCTCTGTCCTGTGAACCTGATCCTGGCGTGTCCGTTGACACACACCATGTCACTAACTCTCTTGTTTCCTTGCATGGAACCCTGGCTAACTTCTGGATGTCCGGATCCTGCCGATCACCCTCTGAGCTACAGACCCTGATGCCCTGGTTGATCGTGGACTGTTGTCCGGAGTCCGATGTCCGTGTACCATCTGCACGTTCCATGCCTGGACCTTGGCGTGCCATTGCACGCACCCTGTTTCATGAACTGTGTGTTCACATTTGCTCCTGTTGCACCCTGAAGAGTTCCTCAAGTCTTGGACCTCGGCGTGCCCTTTCATGCACCTTGCCTTATGTTCTGTGTGTCCACATTTTGCACCTGTTGTACCTGAAGTCTTCCTTAATGAAGTTTCTCTGAATTAATGACTCGTCTTGCCTTGTCTTGTTTCCCTGAGCCGGCCATCTGGTCCAGCTGCCGTGGTGGCTCACCCCCTTGGTCTTGCCCCTGACACTCCCTGTATAGGGGGTGGTTCTCATTAGGTCAGCTCGCCCTAGGTGGGTGGGTGCCACGGCCCAGAGGGTCCACTCTTTCTAAGAAGAATGACTCAGCGTAAGCTGACACTTGTCACAGCGGCGAAGTGTGTTACTGATGGTAGCCTTTGTTATGGTGGTCTCACCTCTATGAAGGTCATTCACTAGGTCCCCCCATGTGGTTCTTGAATTTTTGCTCACCGCTCTTGTGGTCATTTTGATCCCACGGGGTGAGATCTTGCGTGGGGCCCCAGATTGAGGGAGATTATCAGTGGTCTTGTATGTCTTCCATTTTCTTATTATTGATTCCACAGTTGATTTCATCACATCAAGCTGCTTGCCTATTGCAGATTCAGTCTTCCCAGCCTGGTGCAGGGCTGCAATTTTGTTTCTGGTGTCCTATGACAGCTCTTTGGTGTTCACTTTCTGGTGTCCTTTGACAGCTCTTTGGTCTTCACCATAGTGGAGTTTGGAGTGTGAGGGTACGTGTCCACGTTCATTCATAGACTGTGTTATATATCTTGCGGAGACTGAGCATCTCCGCAAGATAAATAGACATGCTGTGGTCTATAAAGATGCGCCACATTTGCGTATACGCAGGTCTGTCACCTGCGTCTTTGTACGCATAGTGGAGATGGGATTTCATAAAATCCCCTCCGCTATGCTGTAATATCTGGACTCTGGATTGGACGCTGTTGCTGTACGCAGCATCCAATATGCAGTAAATCCTGACCGTAGAAACATACCCTGACTGAGGTTGTGGACAGGTGTCTTTAATACTGATAACAAATTCAAACAGGGGCCATTGTTACAGGTAATGAGTGGAGAACAGAGGAGCGTCTTAGGCTATGTGCTCACGGTGAGGATTCTGCTGCGGATCCTCACCGTTTCTGGCCCTGCGGGTCCGCAGCAGTTTCTGCTGCGTTGTACAGTACCATTGTTTGCAATGGTAAAACCAAAAACGCTTTGCTGCTGGTTACAATCCACAGTATGTCAATTCTTTGTGCAGATTCCGCCGCGGTTCCACACCTTCACCATTGTAGAGGTGTGAAATCGCAGGGCTAAACCGCAGGCTAATCCGCAGGTAAACCGCAGGTCTTTTGACCTGAGATTTCACCTGCGGATTTTTACAAATCTGCTCGGAAAAATCCGCAGGACCAAAATCTATGTGTGCACATAGCCTTAAAGAAGAAGTTACAAGTCTGTCAGAGCCAGAAATCTTGCATGTTTTTAGGTGACCAAAGGCTGATTTTCCACCATAGTTTGCAAAATAAATGTTACCAAATCAGACTAGGCGATTTTCTAGTTTTGTTTTCTCATGTCGACTCTCATAGTTGTGGTCTACCTATGATGTCAATTACAGGCCTCTCTCATCTTTTTAGGTGGAAAAACAATTGATGGCTGGCTAAATACTTTTTTCCCCACTGTATGACTCTAGTGGCTAGGAGCATTGCATTATTCTGTCTAAATTATAATAGCTGATAAAGCCTTTATGGTAGAAATCATTCTTCAAATTAGTGCCTCCATTCTTTTTTTAGGACATACCATATTAACCCCTTTAACGACCAGAGGTATTTTGGGGTTTGCATTTTTTATTTTTTGCTTCCCTTTTTCCCAGAGCCATATTTTTTTAAAATTTTTTCTGTCAAAATGGCCATGTGAGGGCTTGTTTTTTGTGGGACAAGTTGTATTTTTGAACGACACCATTGGTTTTAACATATTGTGTACTGGAAAAACGTAAAAAAATTCCAGGTGCGGTGTAATTGCAAAAAAAGTGCAATTCCACAATTTATTTTTTTTTTGTTTTGCTTTTTTACTGTGTTCAATAAATGCTAAAGCTAACCTACCATTATGATTCTCCAGGTCAATACGAGTTCATAGACAACAAACATGTCTAGGTTCTTTTTTATCTAAGTGGTGAAAAAAAAATTGCATACTTTGGTAAAAAAAAAAATTGCACCATTTTCTGATCCCCGTAGTGTCTCCATTTTTCTTGATCTCGGGTTGGGTGAGGGCTTATTTTTTGCGAGCTGAGCTGATGTTTTTAATGATACATTTTGGTGCAGATATGATCTTTTGGTCGCCTGTTATTGCATTTTAATGCAATGTTGCTGCAACCAAAAAAACGTAATTCTGTCACTTTGATTTTTTTCTCGTTACTCCATTTAGCGATCGGGTTATTTCTTTTTTTTATATTGATAGATCGGGCGATTCTGAACACGACGATACTAAATATGTGTATTTTTTATTGTTTTATGTTGAATGTGGCGAAAGGGGGAGATTTGAACTCGTATATATTTTTTTTAATATGTTAAACACTTTTTTTTTTTTTTTTTACTTTTGGCATGCTTGAATAGTCTCCATAGGAGACTAGAAGCTGCCATATCCCGATTGGCTCTGCGATGATCAGATCACCTGTATGTAGCAGAATTGCTCACTTGCTATGAGCGCCGACCTCCGAGCGGCGTTCATAGCAATCCGGCAGTGACAACCATAGAGGTCTGCTGGAGACCTCTGGTTGTCATGCCAACCCGTAGGTGACCTATGGTCATGTGACACAGGCGCCGATGGGAAGGATTTCTAGTTTGACAGCAGCATTTAACTAGTTAATAGCCATGGGAGGATCACAATTCCACCCTCTGTTGCTAGAGACACATGTCAGCTGTTCAAAACAGCTGACGTGCCAGAAAAGATGTTGGCTCAGTGCCGGAGCCCACCTCAAACTGAGGGAGTCCGACATTGGAGTACTATTACGCCCCATTGACTTTGGATTCAGGGAGTTTCCAAGGGAGGTATTGCTGATTTACTGTTATATTTTATTAATACTTTTTATTTATTTTTTTTTTTACTTATTTTTTCTGTCTGGTGCAATCCCCATTAGGATGTGCTCCACTATTGCCAATGCCATCCAGTGTATGTCTTGCCGCATGTATGAAATCCTTGACCAGCCGGTCGAGGGTGCATATTGCTGTGCGAGATGTGAGCATGTTTTCCATTTGGAAGCCCAGATACTGGACCTAAATGCGCAGCTGGCAACACTGAGATCCATAGACAATATGGAAAGGAGCCTTCTGCTCACTGAGCAGACGCTCAATGGGATAGATGAGGGGGGGGGGATGCTAGGTTGGAGCCCCAGGACAGTGAAGTAGCCAGTTGGGTGACAGAAGGCGGGGTAGAAGGAAGAGCGCCAGGGAGGCTAGTCCTGATCTCGCACACCCCAATAAGTTTGCTAAGTTGGCAGATGAGGGGAGTGTCAGCGCAGGGGTAGCACTGCTGCAGCAAGGCATGTCCTCTGAAAGCCGCCAGAGGAGTGTCTGCTCCAGTAAGGGGGGAAATAGGAGAGCAGGGCAGGCCAGACAGGTGCTGGTAGTGGGGGACTCTATTATTAGGGGAACAGATAGGGCAATCTGTCACAAAGACAGGGATCGTCGAACGGTGTGCTGCCTACCTGGCGCTCGAGTGCGACACATCGCTGATCGGGTTGACAGATTACTGGGAGTGGCTGGTGAGGATCCAGCGGTCATGGTGCACATTGGCACATATGACAAAGTTAGAGGTAGGTGGAAGGTCCGTAAAGATGATTTCAGGGAATTAGGCTGCAAGCTTAAAGCAAGGACGTCTAAGGTGGTATTTTTGGAAATACTTCCTGTACCACGTGCCACGCCAGAGAGGCAACAGAAGATTAGGGAGGTTAATAAGTGGCTCAGGAATTGGTGTAGGAAGGAGGGGTTTGGGTTCCTGGAGAACTGGGCCGACTTCTTTGTTGGCTACAGGTTCTACGCTAGAAACTATCCAAAAAGAACCAGCAGTCAAAAATCCATAAAATGCAATATTTTATTGAATAGTATTTAAAATTATGGACATACAGTGCATGGATAGGGAGGAACAGCAAATGTAAGAGCACAGTGGTCATAAGACCAGCCACACTGCAAGCACAACACCAGGAAAAAATAGTATGCAAAAAATGATTGCAAAATACTAATAATAAGTCAGGGACACATAGAAAATAATATAGCAAGGAGTGTTATAAAACATCACCATGTAGCAAGTGCTACTGCCCTTATGTAAGCTGGAAAAATTCCCTGACAGTTAAGGACACACATCATGACTTAACTGATGCTCAAAGAGCATCACAAATAGAATAGCAAATAGCTACACTAATGTACCTGGAAGCAGTGGTGGCAGTGAGGCCAGTCCTGTCGCTAGGGACGGGCTGCACCTCAATGGGGAGGGTGCAGCTGTGCTGGGGGAGAAAATGGCTAGAAGGTTGGAGGAGTGTTTAAACTAGGGAATGGGGGGAGGGTATTCCTTTTATAGGAGGGGAAGACAGTGCAGTTAGAGACCTGGGCACAAATAATGAAACGGGGGGTGGGGTTAGAACAGTTAATAGTTTAAGAAAGAATAGAGGTACAGAGAGATACATAAAGTGCATGTATACTAATGCCAGAAGCCTCGCCAACAAGAGGGAGGAATTGGAGTTAATGTTGTTGGAACATAATTATGACATGGTGGGGATATCTGAGACATGGCTGGACGAGAGCCATGACTGGGCGGCTAATTTACAGGGATATAGTCTGTTCAGAAATGACCGTACAAATAAGCGAGGGGGAAGCGTGTGTTTGTATGTAAAATCATCCTTAAAACCCATCCTGCGTGATAATATATATGAGTCTAATGAAAATGTAGAGTTCCTGTGGGTGGAGATAAGGGGAGGGGGAAAAAATAATAAATTACTGATAGGGGTTTGTTATAAGTCTCTAAAAATAATGGAAGCAAAAGAGAATATCCTCATCAAGCAAATAGATGAAGCAGTGACTCAAGGAGGAGTCATTATTATGGGGGACTTCAACTACCCTGAAATACATTGGGGAACTGAAACCTGCAGTTCCAGCAAAGGTAATGGGTTTTTGACAACTATGAGAGACAATTATCTTTCACAACTGGTTCAGGACCCAGCAAGAGGGGGGGCACTGCTAGACCTAATATTAACCAACAGGCCAGACCGCATATCAAATATAAGGGTTGAGGGTCACTTCGGTAATAGTGATCACAAAATAATAAGTTTTCATGTATCCTTTAATAAGATGTGTAGTAGAGGGGTTACAAGGACAATAAACTTCAGGAAAGCAAATTTCCAACGGATGAGAGATGATCTTGGTGCAATTAACTGGGACGATATCCTGAGACATAAAAATACTCAAAGAAAATGGGAGACGTTTATTAGCATCCTGAATAGGACCTGTGCACAATATATACCGTATGGGAATAAACATGTGAGAAATAGGCGGAAACCACTATGGCTAAATAAAGCTGTAAGGGGCACAATAAGGGACAAAAAGAAAGCATTTAGAGAATTAAAGCAAGTAGGTAGTGATGAGGCATTAAATAAATAAATACAGAAAATTAAATAAATTCTGTAAAAAGCAAATCAAGACAGCAAAGATTGAGACAGAGAGGCTCATTGCCAGAGAAAGTAAAAATAATCCCAAAATATTCTTTAAATATATAAATAGTAAGAAACTAAAAAATGATAGTGTTGGCCCCCTTAACAATAGTCTGGGTGAAATGGTAGATGAGGATGAGGAAAACGCCAATATGCTAAATGACTTTTTTTCAACAGTATTTACACAAGAAAGTCTCATGACGGATAACATGAACAGTGATAAAAATTCTCCATTAAATGTCACCTGCTTAACCCAGCAGGAAGTACGTCGGCATCTACAAATCACTAAAATTGACAAATCCCCGGGCCCGGATGGGATACACCCCCGAGTACTGCAAGAATTAAGTACAGTCATAGACCATTATTTTTAATCTTTAAAGATTCCATAATAACAGGGTCTGTACCACAGGACTGGCATATGGCAAATGTGGTACCAATATTCAAAAAGGGGACAAAAGCTGAACTTGGAAATTATAGGCCAGTAAGTTTAACCTCAACTGTGGGTAAAATCCTGGAGGGTTTTCTAAGAGATACAATACTGAAGTATCTGTAGAAGAATAACCTCATGACCCAATATCAACATGGGTTTACGAGGGACCGTTCCTGTCAGACTAATCTGATAAGCTTTAATGAAGAGGTAAGTTCCAGACTGGACCAAGGGAATGCAGTGGACGTGGTGTACATGGACTTTTCAAAAGATTTTGATATGGTGCCACACAAAAGGTTGATACATAAAATGAGAACAATGGGGATAGGGGAAAATATGTGTAAGTGGGTTAAGAGCTGGCTCAGGGATAGGAAACAAAGGGTGGTTATTAATGGAGCACACTCGGACTGGGTCACGGTTAGCAGTGGGGTACCAGAGGCGTCAGTATTGGGCCCGCTACTTTTTAACATATTTATTAATGACCTTGTAAGGGGCATAGAGAGTGGAATTTCAATATTTGCAGATGACACAAACTCTGCAGGGAAATCAATAGTGAGAGGACAATATTATATTACAGGAGGATTTACAGTATGTAAACTAGAAGCTTGGGCTGATAAATGGCAAATGAGCTTTAATGGGGATAAATGTAAGGTCATGCACTTGGGTAGAACAAACAAGATGTTTAATTATGTGCTTAATTGTAAAACACTGGGCAAAACTGTCACTGAAAAAGACCTGGGTGTATGGGTGGACGACAAACTCACATTTAGTGGCCAGTGTCAGGCAGCTGCTGCAAAGGCAAATAAAATAATGGGATGTATTAAAAGAGGCATAGAGGCTCATGAGGAGAACATAATTTTACCTCTTAGAATGCTGCGTACAGTTCTGGTCTCCGGTGTATAAGAAAGACATAGCTGAACTAGAGCGGGTGCAGAGAAGAGAGACCAAGGTTATTAGGGATCTGGGGGGTTTGCAATACCAAGATAGGTTATTACACTTGGGGTTATTTAGTTTGGAAATTTGAAGGCTTAGGGGTGATCTTATTACAAAGTATAAATATATGCGGGGACAGTACAAAGACCTTTCTAATGATCTTTTTACTCTTAGACCTGTGACGAGGACAAGGGGGCATCCTCTACGTCTGGAGGAAAGAAGGTTTAAGCATAATCACAGATGCGGATTCTTTACTGTAAGAGCAGTGAGACTATGGAACTCTGCCATATGATGTTGTAATGAGTGATTCCCTACTAAAATTTAAGAAGAGACTGGATGCCTTTCTTGAAAAGTAGAACATTACAGGGTATATACACTAGTTTCCTTAATATTGAGTTGATCCAGGGAGCTAGTCTGATTGCCGTATGTGGAGTCTGGAAGGAATTTTTTTCCCCAATGTGTAGCTTACTGATTGCCACATGGGTTTTTTTTTGCCTTCCTTTGGATCAACATGTTAGGGCAAGTTAGGATAGGATATGGGTTGAACTAGATAGACTTAAAGTCTTCCTTCAACCTTAATAACTATGTTACTATGTCGCAACGTTGTTAAATGTACTTAAATCCCCTATAGTGCCACAGTGCGCTCCCCGTTGCTCGCACTGGGCCACTCGGTATGTTTAGTGTCCGCCGTACATGTGCGGGAGCCTCTGCCTTTTGCATACTCCCGTGCATCCGCTGACTTGATGGCTGGGCAGCTCCAGTATGGCACAGGTGGCGTGGCGCACACGCACCGCACGAGCAGTGCCATTGAGTGATCCGTGTATTTATAATCAAGGAGGACCTATTATAGGTAAAGCGAGCTATTTAAATGGAGGCTGGTTATCTCAGTTTGCACATCACACTTTATCAAGAAACACCATTTGGTTTCTGGCCTCCGGATGAGCCGCGAAGGCGAAACGCGTTGAGGCAATGGAAGGCCGGTGGCATACCTTTCAGATGAGTACCTTGATTTCTAACGATAGATCATAAAACTCTGCTTAGTGATGGTGATAATCTCAATTGATCCATATGTATTGGTCTAGTTTTATGTGAAGCTATCATTGTATATCCTTGATTATAAAAACACTGTGGTTAGGGCATTGAATCATATGCCTTGATTTCTGATATTATAACATGTTGGATCAATAAGAACTTACGGACTTACTAGTGAGAACTATTATATCTTATATCTTTGTATCTAGGAAAGCCACCAGAGCCATGTGTACTTGAATATTTTTAATTTACCTTGGGATATAGGGTCCTTTTATCTGCAGGTGTGGCCTATGTCTAGTATTAACGGTATTAACGGTTCCTTTATTGTGTATGGGGACAAAAGATCGACTATAGGGTGCATCTGCGGAATCATAGGGGCAGTCATTGCTGAGCAGGGGGTGCCACAATGCTACCCATTAGGAAGGCAAAAGCATAGGCAAAACACTAAGGGATTCCTAGTACATTTCAAGGTTGTGTTTTGTTTTGTATTTTTGTTTTCACGGTGTTTCTTTTGTGTTGTGTACGTACCAACTGATGGTGAGTTTTTAAGATCATATTAATAATTTTAAGATCATATTAATAAAGATTGTATCTTTTTAATTGGGGAATAAATCACCCGATTTTGTGTACTGTGCCCTCTCCTACTATAGGGTAAGATACTCTCTATGTCAATTTTGTCATGCTATTATTTAATTACAGCAGGGTTTTTTTCATTTTGTTTTTTTGTAGGTTTTTCATGCTATTATGTTGCGCTTTATACGGTCAATCAATATTGGTTACCATTACCTAAATAGCATTTTTTGCTTTGACTTTGCTATACTGACCAGCGCTTTATATACTCCTAATGACCATAAGCTCTACCCTGTTTCCCCATAGTGTGAACATCACCCAGTTGGAGATAACCTTATTACTGTTATAATTGTCTGTCTTTTTGCATACTTTTTTAAATGTTGGCTACTTTGTCCATCAATAAATTTAAGTGTTTTAACCAATTTACTCCCATATTTTCTCCTATTTTATTTTGTAGTGGTTTCTGTATGTAACTATTTGGCACTCAATTGGTGCCCAGTAAGTCTCATAGACCAACTTGGTACTTGGTTTTCTGCTTCTGTTATGTTTTTGCAATTGCATTCAGAAGGCCGAAATGCCAAATTTAACAACTGAGCTCATTTGTTATTCTCTTCTTTTTTTTTTCTTTATTTATTTGGCATTCTGTGCTTGGGCCAGGATTGGCTCCTAGGGGCCAGGTCTCCTCCTTGGCTGTCTTTTTCCAGAGGTACCTGGAAAATTCTCTGAATTTGTGAGACATTAATCTGGTCCTAGACTCCCATCAGTGCCGATCAGAGGCAGCTCTCTATTCCAGATTTCTGACACAGTGATTTATTTCCTCCTGACAATCTTTTCCACCAGGCCAGGCTCCAAACGATGGCTCTCTTGTATTTCCCTACGTCACCGGGACAGAGTGGTCTTGCGTCCGATACTCTCCTTTCCCCGTAATTTGTTCTCCAATTTCCGCTTGGAGGAGATTGCTCTCCTTCCTTTAGGCATTTTCGTACTCCAGTCCCTGAGAGTTTCTTAGACAGTGTAACATGGTCAGAGGTGTGGAGGTCTGTTTGACTCTCACAGCTCCGTTCAGATTGTCTTGGTCATGCCAGTATGTCCTTTCAGGGGTCTGATTGCCTCTAGGGTTTCCATTGCTAGCTGGTCTCATTCTGCCATTGCAGAAGATGGGGTTCTGTCAGAATACTGCTAACTGGGAATGGCTCATTACCCTTGAAAGGCAGAAGTCTCCTAGATTGTACACCTCCAGGGCTGCTACTTAGTTAATGGCTTGGGTGATGATAATCTGAGGGATTACTATTCCTCCTTCTAAAATATTATTATTTTTTCCACCCCAGGCACTGCTTTTATGCATCCCAAGATTTCCTGTGTCCCACAATAAAGTGTCCTTGAAAAGAGGACTTTAGGTACTCCACAAAAAAGCAGTTTCTCGTAGCCTTCATTGGGGGACACAACTCCCTTCCTTGTTTGTGTCCTTTTTTCTTTTTTTTTTTTTCTTTTACTGCTTTTTGCACTAACTGAATAGCGGGATGTTTATGGGCTAGATGTAGCCTGTTGGGGTAGAGACAACTTTTTTTCTTAAGAAGTAAATGAAGGGTCAGCCTCCCAAGTGGCAGTAGACTTCCCATGGTTTTCTTTGTCCTCCAACAAAGCCCGTGATAAAGAGATTTTACGGTGAGTCCTCTTTTAATTTCCTACTGTAGTTCTTGAAATTAAAATGTTTGAATAATGCTATGAGATTGTAACACATGTAAAAATTAGAAAAGGAATCCGTGTCAACAATTTCACTAAAATAGCATCCAGATAGTTGCAGATTCCAGTTCTTGAATCTTCCCCCTACCAGGATGGTATTCTGGTGACACCATTGTCACAGATTCCTTGTCACCCATGGTATGCTCCATTGAATTATTGGAGAAAATGGAAGGTTTACCATGGGAAATTTTCTGTGTTAAATAGTAAGAATAAAAGAAATTTGAAATGATTCCTTGTACTGTTTCTAGTTTAGTTTGGAACATGAAAAGGATCCTGTGGTTATTGTAATTTCTACTACTGGAAATGGAGATCCTCCAGATGCTGCCTTAAAATTTGTGAAGAAAATTCGAAACCATGAGCTACCAGATGACTATTTTGCACATCTACGATATGGATTGTTGGGTAAGTGTCATTCTAGATATTTATTGTAGAAGGATTTCAGTTTAAGGTTCTGTTCACATAGTTTTTTGTTATGGAAATTTTTCAGGCTGCTCAATCCATATAAAAAACACTTGTTTTTTTTATGTGGATATTCACATGAATTTAGTTCTTGTTATTTTTACTTTTAAATTAATCATTTTCTAATTGTTTTCAAATTTTTCAATTAGAAAGGTCTCAAGAATTAACATTGCTTTATGTAGCATGCTGAAAAATAAGGCTGGGGTCACGCGCGTATGTTCTCTCTCACATGAGAGAATCGCAAGAACAGGTGCGGAGGAGACAGAGAAAGTAATTTCTCAATCTATTACATTGCCGGCGTCCATGGTAATCAGACGGCACTCGGATGATATCTGGTACAAGATGCACTACAGGTGTTTTCCCATTGAAATTAGTGTGAAGCTTGTTTGAAAAAAAATTGTAGAGGTTTTTTATGTATATTTTACATAAGAATCGACTTCAAAATGCATGTCAAAATCTTTGTGTGGATGTACAGTAATAATGAATTACAAAATCATAGCTAAGCAATTGAATTGAATATTGCTGTTTTAAAGCTGCCTGTCTTCAGCGTTTCTCTATTTTGGTTAACCTCTTTAAATTTCCTCATGTGTAATACCTATTGTCATCACAAGTTTTGATATTTTTTCTAATTCAGCCTTCAAAACAATACTAAGCAGCATAACATTATTATGGTATATTTATATCAACATTCAAATACATTATTTTCATTTAACGTTAATTTTTGGGTTTTAATTTCAGCCCTTGGTGACTCTGAATATACCTACTTTTGCAATGGTGGAAAAATAATTGACCAAAGACTTCAACAATTGGGTGCCAGACATTTTTTTGACACTGGATATGCTGATGATTGTGTAGGGTAAGAGCAAAACTTGGCATTGCAAGAATGTTTTACTTTAAAAGTATGAAATACAGCTATATAATATATACAGCTCTGGCAAAAATTAAGAGACCACCACATCAAAACCCTGTCATGGGCAGCCCATTCTCCAGACCTGAACCCCATTGAAAACCTCTGGAATGTAATCAAGAGGATGATGGATGCTCTTGATTACAAGAAGCAAAAATGTAAGCAATTCTTCAGTGTTTGATGGCTTGTGACTACAAGCCATCAAACACTGAAGAATTGCTTACATTTTTGCGCCAGAAGCAGTGTGAAAAACTGGTGGCAAGCATGCCAAGACGCATGAAAGATGTTTTTAAAAATCAAGGTTATTCCACAAAATATTGATTTCAGAACTCTTCCTGAGTTAAAACATTAGTATTGTTGTTTCTAAATGATTATGAACTTGTTTTCTTTGCATTATATGAAATGTCAGAAAAAATAAAATATTTATTGCTTTGAAATTCGGAGACATGTTGTCAGTAATTTATACACTAAAAGAACAACTTACATTTTATTCAAAAATATACCTATAAAGAGAAAAATCAGACAAACTGAACTTTTGAAAGTGGTCTCTTAATTTTTGCCAAAGCTGTATATATATTCAAAATTCTGCCCCCATACAATACCCCAAACTTGCCTTTTTTCTGCTAACAGGGGCAGGGATAATTTACTTCGAAATAATGTTGTTTTTTTTCTTGGAAGTTTGTGGGTGATTTGAGCACTTGTCTTGAAAGTATTTTACAAATGGAGTTGCAAATGCTATATGTTATAGTTCAACTGGATGTTTCCAGAGATTTGTTTCAAGTGGTGTGTACTTCTTCCCCATCATGTGGTTGACCAATCATAAGCAGGTAGCAACGTACAGGGGAGAAAAGAACACGCCCTCCTCAAATTTCTGTGCAGCTGCTTTGTAGAGATACAGCAGAGGTGAGCGATGTATCATTGCAAACACACCGTACCTCTATATAGTAACTACATAGATCAGTGAGGAGAAGAAGGCATATTCTTTTTTTCCTCCTGTGTGTTGCTATCTTCTTATCATTGGTCAACTTCATGCAAAAGAGAGTGCTCAAACTGGTGAAGGTTCCTCTTTATATTAAAGGGGTTGTGCAGTCTAAAAAGAAGTCTGCAGTCAATCTGAGTGACTGCAGAGTTTTGAATCCCCTCCCCATTACACACCGCATGCGGTGCGAGGATTCACCAGTTTCTCAGATGGGAATGGCAGTGACGTATGTGATATGCATACTCCCTGGCAGAAGCCACCTAGTAACCACAGTCTCGCTTCATACAATTGAATGGAAGGAGGGTACATCCTTCTAGACGTTTCCTGCCCGGGATTATGCATATCTCCGTTGAGAAATCAGCGAATCCTCGCAGCACACGGGGTGTGTGTTGGGGGGATTCAAAAGTCTTCAGTCTCTCAGATTGACTGACTTTTTTCAGTCTAGACCAGAAAACCCCTTTGTTTTTGATACATTCTGTTATTTGGATTTGACATAACTTTGATATTCGTGCGCGGAATTCATGCACAAATTCCTCATCTAATGCAATTCTATTCTATGTGAAAAATCCACATGCAAAGCTAAGTGTGTTCACAAATGAAATTAACATGTTGTAGATTTTAAAAATAAACACAGGTCAGTTTATGCAGCATAAAAAAGAAAGTGCTAGGGGCATAAGATACTGCATTTTTTTGCACAGTGAAACATTGCAGTGTCAAAAACCATCAAAAAGTTCCCTAATGTAGTAAATCTGTCTGAAAACAAATTAAGGTAGATGGATAAGGAGTATCTGGTGTGATCTCTTATTTTCAATTATCTTCATATCAAGTTATCTGAAAGCCCCGTTACATTTAGCGATGCACCAGCGATCCCGACAACGATTCGACCCATTCAGGATCGCTGGTGCATCGCTAAATGGTCGCTAGTGAGCTGCCAAACAGGCAGATCTCACAGCGATGCAGCAGCGGTCGATACTTACCTGTGAGACGCGGCGATGATGACGTCTTCCGCCCACGTCCATGGCTCGCTCGTCGGCGCCAGCAGGAAGCCGACGACGAGAAATGGACCGGGCCAATCTCACGTGATCAGCGATAACCAGCGGGGGAGCCGGTCGAATGTGAGTGTCACATGTAGCGATATCGCTAGTGATATCGCTGCTGCATCACAAAATCGGTGACGCTTTAGCGATATCGCAATGTGTAAAAGGCCCTTTACATAGTTACATAGGTTGAAAATAGCCATAGATCAATTAAGTTCAACCTTTTTCCACCAGTTATACATTCTTTGTCACTAGATTATTTATAACCCATTATGCAAGTTGTCAGAAAAGCATCTAGTCCTTTTTCAAGTACTCATATAGTGTCTGCCAATACAGCCTTTTGCTGCAGAGCATGCCACAGTCTGATTGCTCAAACGGTAAAAAACCCTTTCCTGTTTAGATGTCAGAATCGCCTTTCTTCCACAGGTAATGAATGTTCCTTAGTAGGCCATGTACCAGACATGTAATTCTATAAATAAATGAGTTCTCCTTTGCAGCGTTTATTTATTTTTTTTCAAAGCTAAACAAGCCCAACTTTTCTGACCTCTGCTCATATAAGAGGCCTTCCATCCCATGCAATAATTTAATTGCCCATCTTTGAACCGATTCTAACTTGCCATTATCCTTTTTAAAATGTAGAGCCCAAACTGGATCCCATATTTAATACATGGCCTTAACCACTTCATGACCTATGACTTAAAAGTACGCCATAGGTCATGTCATGACATTTCAATCTTTGACATGCATTCAGCTCGTGCAAACCACATGCGGGTCACAAACCCCACCCATGGGCGCCCCTGTCAAAAGAAAAACACATTTGGTATCGCTGCATTCATAAATGTCAAATCTATCAAAACATAAACCAAATTAATTCAGCCATTAAAATCAAAAAGCCAGAAATGCAATAACAGACAATCAAATCATCATATCTACCCAAAAATGTTATCAATAAAAATATCAGGTCAG
Source organism: Dendrobates tinctorius (assembly GCF_039654945.1). Taxonomy (NCBI): domain Eukaryota; kingdom Metazoa; phylum Chordata; class Amphibia; order Anura; family Dendrobatidae; genus Dendrobates; species Dendrobates tinctorius. The sequence continues at coordinate 592,068 of NW_027362122.1, read as the reverse complement.
CGCTTATAAAATAAGCCCTCACTCGGCCACAGAACCATAAAAATGGAGACGCTACAGGTCTCGGAAAATATATAGTATAGTAAAATATAGTATAATTAATGGTGTTGTTCAAAAGTACAACTCATCCAACAAGAAAACAAGCAATCACATGTCCATGTTGACTGAAAATTTTTAAAAAAATGGCTCTGGGAAGAAGTGGAGCAAAAAAAAAGAACAGAAAACCAGAAAATCCCAAGGTCGTGAAGGGGTTAAAATTGATTTATAGAAGTGTAATAATACATTGGGATAACAGGACTTATTCATCCTAAAATCTTGTTTGCTTTTGCGGCTGCTGCTTGACATTGAGTACTGCTGCTCAGCTTACTTGTATCGAGAATACCCAAGTTCTTCTACTATTCTAAAGCCCCAAGTATGGTTCTATGTAACCCATTAACGACCGCCAATACTCCTTTTAAGGGCGGCAGTTAAGGTTACTTATTAATCGTCGCCGTTTTTTAACGGCGCTGTGAAATAAGTGTGAAGCGCACACTTGGAAATTGGAGTTGGAAATTCTCTGGGGTCTCGGTGACTGGGAGTAGCTGAAACCCTGGAGAACATGATTCGGTTTGTTTTTTACCGACTCCAGTGTTGCGATCACTGTTTTTAACAGAATGACGGTGACCACAAAAAAAAAATCAGATTTCCCATTTAATTTCTATCTCCTCTGATGTGATCGCATATCAGAGGAGAGAGAAATGGGGTCCCCCGGTACCTCCGGTGTCCCTGGACCCTCCTGCATCCTCCTGTGATGTTTCCCGGCTGGCAGCGTCCTCTTCCGGGAAGAAAATGGCAGGCACATGCACAGTGCACCCGCCGAAATCTGCTGGCCGGCAACAAAAGTAAATTTCTCCTATTGGTTCATTTTGAGCACTGTGATAGACCCTATTGCAGTGATCACAATGAAAAAAATAGTAACTCAAACCACATTTTATCACCCCCTTAGGTAAAAATGTTAAAATAATTTTTTTTTCCATTAGGGTTAGGGTTGGGCTAAGGTTAGGGCTAGAGCTAGGGTTATGGTTGGGATTCGAGTTAGGGTTGGGGCTAGAGCAAGGGTTAGCATTGGGTCAGGGTTAGGATTGGGGCTAGGGTTAGAGTTCGGGTTGGGCTAACGTTAGTGTTGGGTTAGGGTTGTGGTTGGAGTTATAGTTGTGGTTATGGTTGGCATTAAGGTTAGGGTTGGGATTCGGGTTAGGGGTGTGGTTAGGGTTGGGATTAGGGGTGTGTTGGGGTTAGAATTGGGTGTAACACTGTTTAGATACATCAAGGGGTCTCCAAACATGACAGGGCGCCGCCATTGATTCCAACCAATTTTGTGTTCAAAAAGTAAAATGGTGCTCCCGCCTTTCTGATCCCTGTCATGTACCTAAACAGTGGCTTTCCCCCACATACGGGGTATTGGTGTTCTCAGGAGAAATTGCACAACAAATTTTGTGGTCAATTTTCTCCTGATCCCCTTGTGAAAATGAAAAAAAATATTATTTCTGAGTAAATTTTTTTGTGAAAAGGTAAAATGTTAATTTTTTTCCTTCCACATTGCTTTAGTTCTCGTAAAGCACCTGAAGGGTTAATAAACTTCTTGACTGTGGCTTTGCGCACCTTGAGGGGTGCAGTTTTTGGAATGGTGTCACTTTTGGGTATTTTCTGTTATATCGACCTCCCAAACTCACTTCAAATGTGAGGTGGTCCCTAAAAAAATGGTTTTGTAAATTTTGTTGGAAAAATGAGAAATCACTGGTAAATTTTAACCCTTATAACATCCTAACAACAAAAAAAATTATTTCCAAAATTGTGCTGATGTAAAGTAGACATGTGGGAAATGTTATTTATTAACTATTCTGTGTGACACGACCCTCTAATTTAAGGGTATAAAAATTAAAAGTTTGAAAATTGCCAAGTTTCAGTTTTTTTCATAAACGCAAGCTATATCGAAGAAATGTTAACACTAATATGAAGTACAATACGTCACGAAAAAATAATCTCAGAATCAGTGGAATACTTTGAAGCGTTCCAGAGCTATAACTTCGTAAGTTGACAGTGGTCAGAATTGTAAAAATTGTACATATGACAGTAGAATTACTCTGATTTAGGTGCATTACTCTACATTTATCAACTTTAAGCCTGTTGAACATGTCTTCAATTTTCTAAGTAAATCTATTTCTAAAGGTGCTATTGACATGAAATTCTCTCCAGATGTCGGTAACAAACTATCCAATCCACACAGGCAAAGAAATCAAACCACAGCTGTCCATAAATTAAGTTATAGGAGTGTCTAGTCAGCGAGTTTGTCTCAGGATTTTGTAGGATATTATGGATGTTGGATATTTACGCTCTTATTTAGGGACTATTTCTATAAAAATTGTTGGAATGGAACCTGCAGACTATGAAAAGTGTTGAAGCAGAGTGTTTATTTTAATGTAGTGGTATAATGGGATCATATGTACAGATTATTTAGATTTCAGCTTATCATTGGAATTTAGTGTCTTAGTTTTATAATTAGTTTTATCTACAAAGTTAAACAGGCCAGAGTGTTTGTCATTGCAGGACTTCTTCCTTCAGGTAAGTTCAGGTGAAATAAAAAGGAAGTGAGGCAGGAATTGGTGGAAGCCAGCTTGAATTTCTTGGAGTATGTCTGTAGTGAGAACCATTGGGGACAGAAGTCTGTTTTTGAGGGGAATTATAAAAACCATTCCAGATTAGAGAGTTTAGCCAAGCTGGTTTTCTGCACAGCTGTTTTGCCCTATCAGGCTGTGTGCACACGCTGCGGATTTTGCTGCGGTTCCGCAGCGGTTTTGGCCGCTGCGGTGTACAGTACCATGATTCCCTATGTCAATTCTTTCTGCGGATTCTCCTGCGGTTTGCCATCTCCTCCATTGAGGAGATGAAAAACTGCAGGGCAAAACCGCAGAGCAATCCGCAGGTAAAACCGCAGGTATTTTGACCTGCGGATTTTACAAAATCCGCGCAGATGAATCCGCACCTAATCCGCAGCATTTGCACACAGCCTAATAATGGACAAATTGAGGAAACTACAAACCTCCTTTATTTGTATCAACCAAGAGGATTGACTTTGGGATCCTATGGTGTTTTCTTGCCCATGCAAATTTCATGATGGCTACCTAGAGTGATCGTAAATCATTGAGAACAAAGGGTATGCGCACAGTTTGAAATAAATATAGTAAGTTTGAGAGGATGGTCATTTTTATTGCTGAAATGTGACCATTTATAAAGTGGGATACAGTTGTGAGGTTAATTCCTAAATATTTGAGTGAGGTCTCTCTTCAATGTTATTTGTTCTAGAGAAAGTTCAGTTGAGAGTCAAGTATATTTAGTGGGAGGTACTCTGTTTTGGTTGTTTGTTTTTGTAGCCTGAATACTGAAATTTAAGAGGATGGAGTGTAGATTAGGGAGGGAAATATGGGAAGTAGTGAGTGTTAAAAGAATGAACATGGCATAGAGAGTGTGTTTAAATTCCCTGTCTTTGGCCTGCACTCCTTTAAACCCCTTAACACCCAATCATGTGCAGTGTCCTTAATTGGGTGCCTCCCCCTCTTTGGTGCCGGCTTCGGCGATGAGCCCGCACCTTTTCTGGCACATGTCACCTCATTTGAACAGCTGACGTGTGCCTCTAACAACTGTAGGTAAAATCGTGATCCACCCACGGATGTTAAAATGTTAAAAGATTAACATGATCGCGCCGAAAGATCCTTTTGAAGGAAATGAACCACAGCACCCTGGAGACTTTGGAAGCTGAGATAGACAAATTACAGGTGATTTTGCGGAGGGACGTGTCTAGTGAATCTCTTAAGAAATTTAACGATGATATTGACGCTGAGTTGCAGAAGTGGGCGCATGAAATACAGACCACTAAATCTAAGAAATTTAAGTGTGATGTCACTGATAAACAGATGTCCAGAGTCTACCGCTGGTGAAATATGACTGAACGTTCAAGATCTAGATACAGGAATTCCTCTTTTTCTAGATCAAGATCCACTTCCATGTGCTCTAATAAATCGTATGATGGAGAATCTTCTTCCAAACCCTCTCAAAATGAGGGAACATCAACTAACAATTCTGCTAATCAGCATATTACGACCAGACAATCCGTCAAGAACAAGATGTCTGGTGGGAGGTCAGACCAGACTGGATCCCAGGGTGGTCTGCAGGTAGTGAACCTTTCCCAACATATACTTACAGATACACAGGTGGAGGTTCCGAGCAGAGGGCTTTCTTTTTCTCCCACTAACCCATATGACAGCCTTAAAGATTTACAGTTATTTTCAAGGAAGCTCCTGCTCAAAAACACCACAGCCGTGGTCCAGCACAGATGCCCATGAGCCAGATTGAGATGGAAGCTTTAAACAATCTTGAAGATCTGCCTGAGGAACAATCAACACCTCAGACAAGTAGGTTTCCACCATCTCTCTTGCCCAGATCGGCCACTCTCAGTCCTGCGACAGAGATATTTACTAAATTGGTCGCTGAGGACTTTAAGAAACTATCAACAAAAAGAAAATATGACAATTTAGCTTTGAAACAGCGTCAGGCTATCTTGCAGTTGCAGGCTCTTCCTGACGTTGTTTTTCAAATCTGCAGACAAGGGAGGGAACATCGTCATCTGGCCAAGCGATATGTATGAACGGGAGGCTTTCCGGCAGCTTAGAGACTATATGAAGTTGCCATTTAGTCCCATGACTTCCTTCTCGATTAAGCTCTACCAAATTCTACACAGGGCATATGAGTGTAATATCATCAATAAAAAAGTTTTTGATGGTCTGGTTACCAACTGCCCCAGGGTACCAACTTTCTACTTGTTGCCCAAATCCACAAGGATGCCTTCAACCCCACGGGACGTCCTATTGTGTCTGGAATTGGTGGGCTTTGAGATGTTGTATGTAAGTTCATTAACTTCTACTTAAAACCCATTGTAGAAACTCTACCATCCTTTGTCCGTGACATGACAGACGTCCTGGCATGGGTTGACGGCATTCTTGTGGATCATAATGCTCTGTTTGTTACTGTGGATATAGAGTCTCTCTACACCTCCATCGATTATGCCCATGGCTTGAATGCAGTGCGCTTTTTCCTGAGGGCCTCCGACTTGGACAGCCCTGTGTGAGTTGATCCTCGAGCTGCTGCACTATGTCCTGTCCCACAACTTCTTTGTCTTTAAAGGCAATTTCTACTTACAGAGGCGCGGCACAGCCATGGGGGCGGCCTGTGCGCCCGCGTACGCCAATCTCTTCCTGGGTTCTTGGGAGAGATCTTTGGTGACGAGGGCGCGCCGGCCGCCTCCCATGTGCTGTGCTGGCTTCGCTATATTGATGACATTCTGATGTTGTGGGATGGGACGGTGCACCAGCTCGAGGATTTTATGAAACAGCTGAATCAGAATTCTATAAACGTCCCCCTGACATACAACTTCAGTGACACGATGGTGGATTTCTTGGATATTTCCTTGGAGGTTGATTCTACTTGCCACGTTTGGATGGACATTTTTAGGAAATCCACGGCGGTAAATTCTCTGATTCATGCTGAAACTGCACACCATCCCACCACAGTTAGGGCTGTCCTGGTCGGACAGTTCCTCAGGGTGAGGCGCATCTGCTCCTCTGATGCTCTTTCTGAGACCCAGGCCTCTGACCTGAAACAACGGTTAAGGGCCCAGGGTTGCAGTGCTAGGAGCATCAAGCATGGGTATGATCGAGCAATAACGACTCCCCGCAGTACTCTCCTACATACTAACAAGAGCCATGGGAATGTTGGGGCAGAGGGACCTGTCCGGTTTATTTCCACGTACAACCATGAATGGTTCAATATGCGCCAAATCATAATTAAACATTGGGAAATTCTAAAAACAGAACCTTCTCTGGGTGCAGTTCTGGGCGATTTCCCCTCTATGACATCCAGGCGCTCTAAAATTTTGAGTGATTTGTTAGTCAAGAGCCACTCTTGTTAGGAATCTGTGTTCTGCCATACCTATGCAGAGATCCAGTTCCTCACATTTATCTCCAGAGGCTAAGTCCTTTGTACCAGCTTCTGAGCATGCTCACAGGACGAGCTCCTATTGGAGTTCAGGTGTCAGGTGCTCAGGTCCTGCTCTGAATCCTATTGGCTCCTCTGGGAGTTCTGGAGATTTCCGGCAGGTCCCGTACGCTATAAAAAGTGCGCATGGCTGTTCCGCCATGCGCTAGTATAGTCTTACTTGCTGCTGTATGTTTGTTGATGGATGCATGGACTGGTGAATGACTCATTTGAAACCCCCATTCCTTGGTTTTTACGAACGTGTGAGTGTTTGAGTCAGAGCCAGTATTAGCGCCAGCGCGCCATTGCTCCATCGCCCAGCAGCTTAGCGTCTGACATCGCGCCTGCATTTCAGCGGTGTCTCCCTGCCACATTATCTACGCCGCGCTGCTTTCGCAGCCCTGAGAGTGTTTGCAGTAGCAACGTCTCTGTTACAGACTTACGGTAGGTCTAGACGGAGTGTGTCCTGTCATCTAAGGCCACTCCTGTGACCGAATACCGCGTCTGTTCCGCTGTGCCTCTGTGAGTTTTCAACAGACTCAGCGTTTTGTATTAATGTTTTTGCTTGCAGCTCTGTGTGTGAAACAGAGCTTGCTCCAGCGTTACTATTGCATATGTTTATGCTTGCAGCTCTGTGTGTGAAACAGAGCTTGCTCCAGTATTACCACTACATGTGCTTTAGCTTGCAGCTCTGTGTGTGTAACAGAATCTGCACAAGTGCACTTGGGTGACGCCTTTAACACTGTGCACACTACCGCCACATAGCTCTGCCACCTCCTAGTAGCGGTTTTACCATCTACCGCACGGCGGACCCCGAGCGGTGAACGCACTTTATTATAATTTTATTTAGTGCGTTCCACCGCTCATAACAACTATGTTCCCTCCATTACAAGACCCTTTGGTTCTCGTGGTCCTTTCCCTGGCTTTGTTTCATGCGGTCATTGTCTCGCATGCGCCAGTGTCCAACGTAATACTAACTTTGAGGTTCGCGGACCTTTGAGATTCGCCAGCATATATCCTGCGGCAACAGTAATGTAATTTATTATGCTACATGTGGCTGCCCCAGGATATATGTTGGCTTGACTACCAGGGAACTTCGGATACGTGTCCGCGAACATGTACGTGACATTGTCACTGCGAAGACGGTTTTGGACCTCTCTGATTTAAAAACAATTCCGCAACATTTTAAGGCCTACCACAACTGTGAGGCTGGAACACTTAGGATTCGCAGAATTGAAATTCTCCACCTTGGAGTTAGAGGAGGCAATAATAAAAAGATCCTTGCTCATATGGAAGCGAGGTGGATAGTTAGGCTTGATTCCATGGCCCCAAAGGGCCTTAATGAATACTTGAGTTTCTCCTCCTTCCTTTAACATGTACTTCGTGTCCTCCTGCAACTGGGGTTTCATTGCTAAATTATGTCCTTGTTTTATTGTTTTTATTGTTTTAATTTTTTTTTTTATTCACATCATGACTTTTTAGTGACTGTAAGACATCTTGCATTTGGACCTATCACATCCTATGTGGTTATCTCCACTTGCCATACAAGATGGATCTACATAGTACCTCAGGGTCCACCTTATGTACTCAAATCTTTATGATGTTACCATGGACATGTGCAATTTTTTGGAAATTATTCATCTCATATGTTCCCAATTTTCCATATAAGGACCGCCATTATTTTCCATGATTTATTTTCTGTACAGCAGTTCACATGATGTTATTTTGGACATATGACGTGTTACGTTATTTATACATGTATACCCTTTATGTTCTCAAGTGTTAACCTCATGGTTGAGCCGCATTATAGATTATGGGGTCCTTATTAAGTTTGACTCTTTTATGGACCTGGAATGTTTTTTCACTAATCTTGTTATATATGTGTGATATCCTTTTGAATATGCCATATATGGATGTTATTTATTATTGCCTTCCATGGGCGGTGTGCGCATCTGCCGTGTTCTGCCCCATCTCCTCTTGCTGCAGCACATCTTTATGCCTCTGATGCTCGCCAGGTTGTTTTTCAGCCCGCGCGTGCACCTGGAGATATGATGCCCTTGCCGCTTTGAGGACCTGGTGCTCACATGGCGCATGCGCCAATTAACTGCCTCCCATTTGCTATTGCATCCCATATGACACATCACATGGACTACTTGAATGTCCGGTGCCTTGAGCACACCATCCCCTTGAGAAAGCGGCGTTGTGCCAGCGAAACGCGTGTCGGGGTGGACATCTGGCCCTGGGATCACCTCTCTGATGCCCCCACTTCTTTGGTAAGCCCCTAGCTATTTAGCTAAAATGACTCTCTTGCTTTAAAAGGGTGCTTACTATACTTTCTTGTAATTTGACCATGACTCCTGTATGTTTAGTGGTGGTACTTTTGTAGGGGTGTTTCCCGTCCTATTGGTACTAATCTTGGTGCACTTTCTTTGTTACTTGGTTATTCTGTGATGTTTTTAGCGAATTTTTGAATAAAATTTATACTATTTCTTATGACTTTGTATCACCTTTTGCTCCTTTTCTCTTGTTCCTCATGTTAAATGATTAACCTGATCGCGCCGAAAGCGCGACTTGGCTCCGCCCATCGGCGCCCGTGTCACATTACCGCAGGTCGCCGATGGGTTGGCATGATAACCTGGGGTTTTCAGGAGACTCCTGTGATTATTGCCAGATCCGCTATGAGCGCCACACAGCAGTCTACGCTCATAGCAAGAGAGCACTTCTGCTACAGAGAGCAGGGCTGAAGCCCTGATCTGTGTCGTACAAACCATCAGATGATCGCAGCTTCTAGTGTCCCATCGAGTCTATTAAAGCGATTAAAAAATGAAAAATAATGTTTTTAAAAATCTTTAAAAAGATATAAGTTTAAATCAAGCCCCATTCAAAATTAAAACCATAAAAGAAAAATAAAAAAAAATACACATATTTGGTATTGCCACATTCAGAATCACCCGATCTGTCAATATATAAAAAGATCTGTAAACGGTGTAACGCAAAAACAATCAAAACGCCATAACGTTTTTTTCGTTGCCCCAACATTGCACTAAAATGCAATAACGGGATATAAAAGTATTGTCTACACCAATATGTTATCAATAAAAACGGCAGCTCGGTGTGCAAAAAATAAGCACTAAGGCTAAGTTCACATTTGCACCGTTTTGCGCAGCGTTTCGAGCGCACATAAAACGCATGAAAAAAAGCTTGTAAACGCTGCGATATTTTGTCGCATCAGTGTGCGCATGACAAAAAAACGCAGCGTTTGTATGCGATTTCAAACGTTTTTCAATGCGTTTTTATGCACATGGGTTGTCCTAGGTGTCACATTTCACAGGAGAAAAATCCTTGAAAAATTCTTGCAACAGACTCCACCAATGGGACATCAGTGGGCATGTGTTATGGGAATTCTTTATATAGACCCTGTTTACAGCCGAATTCATCATATTTGCTTGCTTTTTCTCTTGTCAACATGGATCTGCGCTGGAAGAGTTTTCACTTCAACTTGGATCTGGACATCGCGATGACTCAGGCTTATGCATTTGCTTGCCATCAACAAAGGGAGAGAGAGAGACAGCGAAAACGGCAGCGGGGGCGTTTGTGGATACATCCGATTATTGAACTCCGGGAGAGCCGTGGAGCATACCCACACCCTCTACAGCGAGCTCCAGGCAAACCCGGAGAAATTTGCAGACTATACCCGGATGTTACAACAAAGCTTCAGGGATTTACTTGCTCGTGTTCAACAATCCATCTGGAGACAGGACACACAGCTCTGTCGTGCGATTCCTCCGGAGGAACGGCTCCTGGTCACATTAGAGTACGTATTGCAAAACCAATGCCTGCATAATTTTCTTTGTTCTGACATGTACTATTCCAAAGCTGGCAGAATTATTGTTCTGCCATGTAGTAAAAAAAATGGCTGCAGAATTATTTTTATGCTTTTTTTTTTTTTCTTTTGTGTTTTAAAAAAACCATATACATAAATATTAATTTTTGCTCTTTCTCTGTTTCACAGATTCCTGGCTACTGGAGAGAGCCTTTCTTCACTCCACTTCCAGTACCAGATTGGAATATCCACCTTGTCGGGAATTGTTGTGGACACCTGCCGGGCTTTGTGGAATGTTCTCTGTCCAGAATTTATGCCCCTACCCACCGCCGAAAAGTGGATGGAAATAGCTGACAAATTCTGGACAGTCTGCAATTTCCCCAACTGTTTTGGAGCGGTGGATGGGAAACACATCCGGATTATCAAACCAAAAAGATCTAATCTGTCAATATATAAAAAGATCTGTAAACGGTGTAACGCAAAAACAATCAAAACGCCATAACGTTTTTTTCGTCGCCACAACATTGCACTAAAATGCAATAACGGGATATAAAAGTATTGTGTCTACACCAATATGTTATCAATAAAAACGGCAGCTCGGTGTGCAAAAAATAAGCACTAAGGCTAAGTTCACATTTGCGCCGTTTTGCGCAGCGTTTCGAGTGCACATAAAACGCATGAAAAACGCTTGTAAACGCTGCGATATTTTGTTGCATCAGCGTGCGCATGACCAAAAACACAGCGTTTGTATGCGATTTCAAGCATTTTTCCATGCGTTTGCGTTTTTTATGCGCATGGGTTGTCCTAGGTGTCACATTTCACAGGAGAAAAATCCTTGAAAAATTCTTGCAACAGACTCCACCAATGGGACATCAGTGGGCGTGTGTTATGGGAAGTCTTTATATAGACCCTGTTTACAGCCGAATTCTTCACATTTGCTTGCTTTTTCTCTTGTCAACATGGATCTGCGCTGGAAGAGTTTTCACTTCAAGTTGGATCTGGACATCGCGATGGCTCAGGCTTATGCATTTGGACAGTCTGCAATTTCCCCAACTGTTTGGGAGAGGTGGATGGGAAACACATCCGGATTATCAAGCAAAAAAGAACAGGCTCGGAGTACTACAACTACAAAAAGTACTTCTCTACAGTACTCATGGCCATTTCTGATGCAGACTGTGTTTGTTGCATTGGACATTGGGTCATTTGGCCATGAGAATGACTTCCAGGCTTTTAAGAACTCGGACATGGGCCGGAGGTTGTATGACAATCATTTCAATTTCCCCATGCTACGGCCTCTTCCCAACACCGAAGGTCCGCCACAGCCATTTGTAATGGTTGGGGATGAGGCCTTTCAAATGTGCCAAAACCTCCTTAAACCCTACTCCAGCCGGGACTTGGACCACACCAAAAAAATCTTTAATTACAGACTGACCAGGGCAAAAAGAACTGTTGAGTGTGCGTTTGGTATTCTTGTCTCCAGATGGCGAATTCTCGCCACAGCCATTAATCTGAAACTGGAAACAGTGGATGAGGTGGTGAAGGCGTGTGTGGTTCTTCATAATTTTGTGATGGCTAAAGAGCACCCCAACTTTGAACTAGATGAACCTGCTGCAAACCCATTGCCTGAATTCAAACAGCACCCTCTCAGGTCATCCGTTGAAGTTGGCCAAATGGGGGACCAATTTGCAGCCTACTTTATCTCAGATGTAGGATTAGTGGAATGGCAAGATCAAATGTTGTAAAGATTTTTTCTTGTGTGTTTGTTAATAAAAATCCTGTTTTGATATCTGTACCGAGTGCACTCTTTTTGTATACACTCCAATACAATAATCAACTGCCCAGGTGTAACAGTGAATTCATGATGCTGTTTTTTGCATCATGAATTTACTAGTACTCCTGACCTGGTGACTATGCACACACACAAATTGTATGAGCTTTATCATCTCTCCAGTTTGTGTTCATTTTACAGCGACGGTGGAGATAATACAGCTAATATTTGTGTCACCTGGCCTGATATTACAAATAGTGATGTGGGGATGCACTAGCATCCTTCACTGTTTGACACCTGACCATGTGACTACAAATATTATTTGTAGGATCACTACTGTGGCTTTAGTTTGAACGCAGACTGGAGAAATAATAAAGGTTATACAACTTCTACAATACCCAGGCCTAGTGTCATGCTTAAGTGAGGACGCAAAAAAGTAACGCATCCTGAATTCAGAAGTTATCACACATGGGCAGGTGAATTCACATGAGTTAAACTGCAGCATTGCTCCAGTCTGCGTGAAATAGATAATGCAGACTGAAGTGATGCTGCAGGTTAAACTCATATTTTGTATTTACCTGGCCAGGTGTGATAAATAGTTATGATACGAGGCCACAGTATTGTAGATATGACGTGTATTTTCCCCATCATCTCCTCAGTTCATTCACCACACACTGAATAGAAGATGTGGTTAATTACAAGGTATATCTAGAATCCCCTGGCCTTGTGTCACAAAAAGTCAATTGATGATGGTAAAAACACACCATCCTAAATTAACTTTTTATAATACCTGCCAAGGTAACAATAGATATGCCTTGCAATCAACACTACCCTCTATTCAGTCTGTGCAATATTAGCAGACTGAAGACAGTAATGGTGGTGAAAATACAAGTCATATATTTGTGTTTTTGACTACACATATCTCCATGAATGACACAAGAAACATGTGTCATTCCTGGAGTTATGTTGTGTCAAAAACGCAAAGTGTACGGTGCAGTGTGTGTACGGCGCAGTGTGTGTAGGCGGCGAAAGACTCAGTAACCAAACAGTTTTATGGTAAACCATAATTTGACTTTTATTTTAAAAAATAAAAAAATAAGTTTTATTGTGAATGATGGTTGGGGGAAGATGGGTGCACTTTTGGGGCCTGGAGAGACGAGAAACGGCTGGAAGGCGAGGAAGGGTTTCTAGGGGAAGGGGCGACAAATGTAGTGGGGGAAGGGAGCTCAGGGATGGAACTGGAGGCAGGGTGAGACATATTAGGAGGAGAGGGGGGAGCCACAGACTAAGTCTTTTTTTTTTTTTTTAATTTTCCTTGTCACTGGAGTCTCCTGGCTGGAATGACTTAAAGTGCTTGACTGCCTGGAGCTGCTGGATCTGGGCCTTGACTCAAAAAAGAGGGAATGAAGGTCATCCCTCTGATGATGATGATGCTCGGTGGTGGCACTGGCGGTGGTGATGCTCCTATGAGGAGGAGCGTTGGCGGTGCTCCGAGCAGGATGCGGAGTGGTGGCAGTTCTCCTAGGAGGGAGGAGCGCTACTGGTAGCAGTATGAGGAGTGGTGGCAGTGATCCTAGTCGGAGAAGTGGTAGCGGTACTCCGATCTGGATGAGGAGTGGTGGCGGTGCTCCTAGACGGAGAAGTGGTAGCGGTGCTCCAATCAGGATGAGGAGTGGTGGCGGTGCTCCTAGATGGAGAATATGCGGCAGTGGTCCCAGAAGGTGGTGCGGTGGCGTTGCTCCAAGATGGTGGTGCTTTGGCGGTGCTCAAAGCAGGTTGAGCGATGGCTGTGGTGGTGTTCCTAGGAGGAGTGGTGGCGGTGCTCCAAGGAGACTAGGCGGCAGTGCTCAATGAAGGTGGTGCGATGGCGGTGCTCCAAGCAGGTGGTGCAGTGGCGGTGCTCCAAGATGCTGTAGCAGGTGGTGCAGTGGTGGTGCTCTAAGATGGTGGTACAGGTGGAGCGGTGGTGATGGTGGAGCAGGTGGAGCGGTGACGGTGGTGGTGCTCCAGACAGGAGCAGCACTTACCATGGTGGTTGCGGGGGAGTGTCCAGCAGCACTCATGGCGGTGTAGTGGTGTCCGGCTTGGCTCGGAATGCAGGGGGCTGTGCAGTGGTATGCAGCAGAAGTCTGTAGTGTGGTGAAGCGAGTCAGTGGTGGCACATTTGGAAATGACACCACTGACTGCTGCACGTACTGATTCTGCTGTATAGCCTGCAAGTAAGCATTGTTGCAGGCCTGCATCACCTGCAGCTGTTGATCAGGACTAAGGTGTTCCCCTGTCCCAGGTCTCTGCCACTGATTATGCAGGCACTTCCCGCCAGCGGCAGAGGGCCTTGTACAAGAATGTTATGCCCAACATTCGTCGGGCGCGACCAATCAGCGCCGCGGGATTTCGGTTACAGACAGACAGGATAAGACGAATATATATAGATATAGATAGATAGATATAGATGAAGGACATGATTACAATATGGTGCCAGGTGAGGGACATTATTGTAGAATGGGGGCAAGGAAGTAGGTCATTATTACAGGATAGGGGCCATGACTGAAGTCAGTATTACATAAAGGGGGGCAGGAAAAGGGACATTATTACAGGAAGAAATGCATACCAGGATAGGGGGGGTGAGGGTGACCATGCATACCAGGATAGGGGGGTGAGGGGACCATGCATACCAGGAAAGGGGGGTGAGGGGACCATGCATACCAGGAAAGGGGGTGAGGGAACCATGCATACCAGGAAAGGGGGTGACTGGACCATGCTTACCAGGAAAGAGAGTTGCGGGGGACCATGCATACCAGGAAAGGGAGGTGAGGGGACCATGCATTCCAGGAAAGGGAGGTGAGGGGACCATGCATACCAGGAAAGGGAGGTGAGGGGACCATGCATACCAGGAAAGGGGGGGTGACGGGACCATGCATACCAGGAAACGGAGGTGAGAGGACCATGCATTCCAGGATTGGAGGGTGAGGGGACCATGCTTACCAGGATTGGGGGGTGAGGGGTACCATGCATATCAGGATTGGGGGGTTGGGGGACCATGCATATCAGGATTGGAGCATGAGGGGACCATGCATACCAGGAAAGGGGGGTGAGGGGTACCATGCATATCAGAATTGGAGTGTGAGGGGACCATGCATACCAGGATACGGGGGGGGGGAGGGGGTACCATGCATATCAGGATTGGGGGTAAGAGGACCATGCATATCAGGATTGGGAGGTGCATTATAGCATTATTATTAAAACTTCATAAATAAACTACATACATATTCTAGAATACCCGATGCGTTAGAATTGGGCCACCATCTAGTACTTTAATAATGACCCGTGTCTTGTTAAATCCCCCTTCCTATCCTCACATTCTGTAATAATGTCCTGTAACTTTGGCTTCTTTCTGTGATAACATCCCTATCCATGCTCCAAATTAATTACCCCTTTCCTGGCCCACATACTGTAATGATGTCCCTATCATGTAATAATGTCCTCCGTCCTGGTCCCCATCAAGTAATGTTCCTTGTCCTTGCCCCTTCCTGCAATAATGCCCCCCATCCCCTCCACCTAGCACCTATTGGTTCAGCTCCTCACAACAGTCAGTCTCTTATGTGGCCCCTGGGGAAAATTAATTACCCGCCCCTGCGAGAGGTATATTTTATGCACAGGTCCTATTCAGGATGCTTATGAAAATTTGCCATTTACTTTGTGTATTTTTAAAAACATTGTCCCTTTTTGTCGCTAAAATCATCTTTTCGCTGATGGACATTAGTTTTCATGAAGTTTTTTGTGCTTTTAGCCCAGGGATCTCAAACATGTTGTACTGCCCTCAAGCCAGAGGCCCGCTGACATCAGCGGATGCACATTCAATTGAAATGTATTGCAGCACGGAGTGCTGGTTTCTGCACTGCAATACCTGTAGCCAGCCACTGGCTAATTAGATACACGCCGACATAATAAGCTTTATTTTTATATAGCGCTAACATATTTCGCAGCTTTTTACAGTTTTGCACACATTATCATCGCTGTCCCCGATGATAAATTCCTTATCAGTATGTTTTTGGAATATGGGAGGAAACCGGAGTACACGGAGGAAACCCACGCAAACACGAGAGAGCATACAACCTCCTTGCAGATGTTGTCCTTGGTGGTATTTGAACCCAGTACTCCAGATATCCACCGATAATGTTAATAGCACTTATTTTATACTGAAACAACACCATAAACTCGAGCCCAGCGTACAAAGGACCAAGTACAAAGGAGATCCATGATGAAAAAAAGTTATCTTTACTGAAATAACTAAAAACAGTAATAAAAAAGCAGAATGTCATACAAGGGACACTGATGGGTATGGATATGAGACATTTGGGTGACCAAAGTAAGAGGAAAAAAATCTATAATTCTCATATAGCATTCAAATGAAGTACAAGTAAAGTAATGGTATGTGCATGAGGAAAATATAGCACTGTCTAATGAGGATTATACTGCAGTATAGGGGCAATGGGGGGGGGTTCACAGTTCTTTCATTATTTAAGGATCCCAGCCATATCCATCATTTTTTTTTTAATAGTATTTACCTATTAGCGTCCTCTGTATGACATTCAGCTTTTTTACTACTGTTTTTAGTTATTTGTGTTTCAACAAAGATAACTTTTTTATCATATCTCTCTCCTGTAGTTTGTACACTTTGCTTGAGTTGGTGTTATTCTAGTTAGAGGTCAGCAGCTGACACCAGCGTCACGGTGCAGCTTTCCGGTAACGCACAGCACGTACTCGAGTTACGGCGATGCAAGAGGTCAAAAAGCATGTACCGGAAGCTGCGTTCCGGTGACACATGAGGTCAGAGTGCGCGCACCGGAAGTCACAATTTGGTGATGCGTGAGGTCAAGGAGCATGCCGGGAGGGGGACGGTACTGGAACTGAGCATGCCGGCCGGTGGTTCCCATGGGATATGAAAGGGGATCACCGACAGGCAAGGGGCTGGCAACATGGAGGCTCAGATCAGCTCAGGAGCTTGTTTGGGGGGCTACAGAAAAAGAGAACCTTTCCCGTGAATGAACAATTGCAGAGCCTCATTAAAAGAGAATGGGAAAAGGCGGACAGAAAAACACAGGGTCTTATGAACCTTAAAAGGAAATATCCATTTGTTGTGGAAGCATCCTCCTCACAGGATAAAGCCCCAAAATTGGATGTGGCAGTATCTAAAGTCTCGAGGAAGTTTTGTCTCCCGTTTGAAGACCTGCAATCGTTAAAAGAACCACTAGACAGGAAAACAGTTTCCTTAAGGCAGCTTGGGAATCCTCGGCGGGAGTCCTTAGACCAGCCATTGCGGCCATGTGAACCACTAGATCTTTAAAAGTCTGACTAGACAACCTTGAGGACCAGCTTGAAGAGCAAGTCCCAAAAGAGACCATCCTAGCCGCCGTCCCCACCATTAAAGCAGTAGCAGCCTTTCTGGCAGATGCTTTGATGGACTCATCAAAGTTGGCTGCCAGATCAGCTGCACTAGCCAATGCAGGTTGTTGGGCGGTCTGGCTAAAGTGATGGCCAGGGGACATGCAGACCAAAGTCAAACTCTGTTCTCTCCCCTGCGAAGGAAAATTCTTGTTGGGCCAGCTCTAAATGAGATCCTAGAGAAAGCGGAAGATAAAAAGAAAGGGTATCCTAGGTACCCCTTTCCATCCTTTCGGTGGGGTCACAAGTCCAACAGACAATC
This sequence comes from Dendrobates tinctorius, assembly GCF_039654945.1. Taxonomy (NCBI): domain Eukaryota; kingdom Metazoa; phylum Chordata; class Amphibia; order Anura; family Dendrobatidae; genus Dendrobates; species Dendrobates tinctorius. The sequence goes on along the minus strand of NW_027362122.1, from coordinate 574,707 downwards.
ATAGAGAGACCGGGACAATCCAGACGAGCAGCCCAGTGAATCCTGCCTGGTAGACCAAGAAAACCTCCCAATGACTTTCTTTCCCAGGTGGTAAGGAGGCTCTCTCGCTTCCTCTTGGACTGGGAAAGATTTTCTTCCAATTCCTGGATCCTGCAGATTGTTGGATCAGGCCTGAAACTAAAGTTCAACATGCCACCATGACAGAGATATGTAGAGACCCTGGTGCAGCCTTCTCTGCAAAAACTTCTGGCCCTGGAGAACAAGATAATGTCTTTAAAAGAAAAACATGTACTGGAAGAAATTCTCCTATGGGAAAGCAAAAACGGGTTCTATTCCCCGTATTTCTGATAAAAAACAAACAACATGGGTCATGGAGAACCATTATAAACTTGAAGGCCCTAAACAAATTCTTGATAGTCCCTTCATTCATTATGGAGTCAGTGAGGACGGCGGTGAAGGTTCTCTTTCCACATTGTTACATGGCGGTCCTGGACCTCAAGGGCGCCTATTATCATGTTCCCATCCGCGACGAAGATCGGGGATTCCTCACGGTGGCGGGTCAAATACGATCACAACTAAGGCACTTCCAATACAGAGCTTTTCCCTTTGAACTAGCAATAACCCCCCAGATATTTACGAAACTGATCTAGGAAGTGACTGCTCATCTCCGGGAGAAGGACATTTTAGTAATACTATATCTGGACTATTTTCTGATTGTAGGGGATTCTCTTCTCTGCTGCCAGGAACAAGTCAGGATAGTCAGGGACACTTTAGAGACTCTGGGGTGGCATCTACACCTACAAAAATCTAGATTGGAGCCAGTGACAATGCAAGTCGTTTTAGGCATGATAGTAGACTCAGTGAGACAGGAATATCGCCTCACAGAAGAAAAAGAAAAGAACATCAAAAGTCTGATCTTGTCAGTGTCAAATCCAAGAATGACCCTCAGGAGAGCAATGTCACTGTTAGGGTCTCTAACTGCCTGTGTACCAGCAGTCAAATGGGCCCAATTCCACACAAAAGAGATCTTCAGTGGTGTGTTCTAAAAAACGAGCTAGCTTTGCAGGGTCGCTTGGATGAGAAGTTAACACTCCCAGAGACAGTTATTCAGTCCCTTAGAAGGTGGTTAGAGATCAATTCTGCTCCCAGGGAGTACACTGGGTGAATATCGTATCCAAGGTAGTTACAACAGATGCCAGCCCAGGGGGTTGGGAGCCCACCTAGATGCCCTTTGGTTGCAAGGATCACATGGTCAAGGGAAGAGAGAAGGCTCTCTTCTATCAACTGGGAGCTCCTGGCTGTAGAAATGGCGTTGGAGGGGCTGCTACCTCATCTGCAGGGCCAACATGTGAGACTGCTGTCCGATAATCGGACTACAGTAGCTTATATAAACCATCAGGTGGGTACTCGTTCCCATCTTCTAATGGAAGTAGCGAGACAGATATTTCTACTTGGAGAAAGACCTCTCCTCTCATTATCAGCTCTGCATATCAGAGGAGCAGAAAACATAAGAGCAGACTTCCTAAGCCGCAATCAGCTGAAAGAGTTAGAATGGTCCTTGAAGGTCTCCGTATTCAATCAGATTGTGGCCATGTGGGAATATCCCCAGATAGAACTCTTTGCCTCAAAGGACAACAAGAAAGTCCAGAAGTTCTGTTCCTTGAATCCAGCAGACAGGCCTAATATGGTAAATTCTTCAGGATAGAATAGGCACCAGGGCTGCACTATGCCTTTCCACCGATATGCCTCATCCCGTTAGTTTTGAGGAAGATGAGGGAAGACCGGGCCACAGTGATCCTGATAGTTTCATTTTGGCCAAAAAGGCCTTGGTTTTACTGGCTGAGGGCGATGTATCGGATGACCGGGATGTCCTATCCCAGGGACCTTTTCTCCATCCTCTGATGTCCGGGCTGCATTTAACAGCCTGGAATTTGAGAGATCACTTTTAGGTAAAAGGGATTCTTGGCTCAGTTAATATCCACTCTGCTTAGTAGCAAAAAGCCAGTGACCACCAGAATTTATGGAGGGACCTGGAGGAAATTCCTATCCTTTGCGGGGTCAGTACAAGAAGGGGAAGTTCTGTTAGTTTCTATACTGGAGTTCCTTCAGAAGGGACTGGAACTTGGCCTGGCAGTTAGTACCCTTAAGGTACAAGTTTCAGCCTTGTGACCTTACACAATTGTGACCTGACAAGCAATTGATAGGTGGCCAGGTTTATTAGGGCCTGTGGTAGATCCAGCTCAGTTCCATCTCCTAGCCCCCCTCCATGCGATCTTAATTTGGTGTTGTCAGCATTAGCAGAAAGCCCTTTAGAACCATTAGCCTCGGTCTCAGAAAAGGTGATCTAATTAAAACAGCTCTACTGGTAGAGCTCACGTTACCCCGTAGGATAAGCGATTTGCAGACTTTGTCAGCGGGCCCTCCTTATACGCAGATCATGGAGGACAAGAGAGTCTTAAGCTTAGACCTAGCCTATCTCCCTAAGGTGGTGTGAGGTAGCGCTGTCATCTTGTAGGGGATACTCGCCTGCAGCCACAAAAAATCACATCCGGCACAGGATTTTCATCAAATCAAAACAGTCCATGCGGTTTATTCACGCCTCATAACCCACAGCAGCAACAGAAAGTTCACTTCACAGCATTACCAGCATAGCGTCCATTACAGAGTTTCCCTCTGTCAGCAATGTCCAGCATACACAGGCTCTTCAGCCTCATCATTATCTCACCCACGTCAGGGTTCTCTCATTCCTGTTCCTCCATGCTGCATGCATCCATTCCCTCCAGGGAACTTCCAGGCTCTGGCAGCTATTACACACAGTCACCCACAGGCTGTTAGCCAGGAGACACTCCTGCGCACGGGACTTTCCCCTCTGGACCAACCAGGTCCCTGCATTCACCACTTGTGACTCACCCTGGCCACATTATATCATACACAGCAATGCCCACTGGGTCACATGACTCTGACCTCATCACAGGTCCTTCAGGCATTTTCACACTCTTCACAACCGTGCTTTAAACACACCCCCTTGGTGGGTTTGTAGGTAACCAGGCCCCCCCAACTCTCTAGTTACCTGGAGACTTCTCGCTTACTTATTAACGCAGCACCTCAGCAATGTTTGCTGATCACACATACACAAGTCTCCATCTCAAAGCCACCCACTTTGAAATACACAACGGCCACTCAATACTCTGCCATTCATCCTTTCCCTTGGGACCTCCACACAGTGCCACCTAGCGGACACAGTGGTTACTACACCACATACCTCGCCACTCTGTTCAAACTTGTGGGGTTGAACACACAACATTACATCAGGCTCTCGAGACCGGGCACTCATCACACCTTGCCCCACAGGTCGAGAAAGCCGTCTCCATCTGTCATACGGCCTCCTCTCTACGTTAGGCCTCCCCCGCCCCCAGCGGTCAGAATATCGGTCCTGATCTTTGACCCTCCAGTTACAGTCTGCCTGTGTCATCGGACACTGTCTAGTCACCATCTTCCTCTCTCTGTTTGTTCCGTTCCCCGACCAGCTCCCCCGGTTGGTACGGTCATCAGTCTTAGTTGGGCCTACTGTTTGGCCCGAGTCTGACCCATTCAGTGTCTCACAGGTACTACGGTCTCTCAACGTCATCCTGCCAGTCGAACTACCACTTTCTGACATTCTTCGGCCATCTGCCCTGTCACTTCTTGGCGGAACTCCTCGGGTCCTTACATCTGGTCGGGTTGCAGGCAGCCACCACCTGGTATTCCGTACTTCTTTATTAATTCGCCGGCGGTCCTGCCTCAACTGCTCAATCTCTTGCAATTACCCCACCCGATACTCCAAGAGCATCCAAAAGTCTCTCAGGCTCTCCACGTAGCCAACCACCAAGATGGGAATCCTACCCACCTCACTGGATACTTGGTCTTCATCAGGAGTCATCCTCACTTTCACCACACCGGAGATATTCACAAGGTCTTGCATTACCTTCCCGGATCTTCCAATGATTCTCCCAATCAGAGCTTTGGGTACCGGCACCACATCTTTCCGCAAACCCAGCTGATCCATAGCCTCCCTTGCTAATTCTAGGCGTTGAGCAGCCTTCAAATTACTCTGCCTGACTCGCTGTTTGGTGTGGAGACATTGTATATGCATCTCTTTCAGGACAGCTACTCGGTTTGATGTATCTTCTCTGTCCGATACTATCACCAACTGCCGAGTCTCAGGTGCCCAGTGCACCTCACACGCCTTGACCGCCTCCTTGAAAGCCTCATGCACACCTTCCTCCACACAGGCTTCTTGCATGTCCTCTGGTATATCAATCAATCACAAACTGGAAGGTTGTGGTCTTGCTGTCTTCCTGGACCGAAGGCTCTAGCTTTACCACAAACACTTCCCTCACTACAGTTGACCCGACCGGGTGACTGTCTTCTTCAGTTCTTAAGTCACCAACTTCACACGATTTGGTCACTTCATGACCCTTTTTCATCTCAATCAGGACTCTGTCCACCTTATAATTCACAATGACCCCGTGGACACAGCGAACTCTGATGTTTTTCTCGGTCAGAGATAAAAAGAGCGGAGTTCCTGTCAGTCACCAGACTTTTTGAGTCCAGCCTACCAGAGACTCCTTCCTAGTACAGCATCACGGTACACACCTGGGGCTCATCATTACTACCCGGAAAGTCTATCTTACATTCCTCCCAAGACATACACACACATACACTGCGGTACTCTAAACATACCCACTGAGTCAACCAGTGCTGCCATGTCCTGAACCACCCCAATTTGGGTTACCGCCCCCTCCCGGGACTCCACCCCTTTTTGGGTTACCACTCCGATTTGGGTCACCGCCCCCTTCTGGGACTCCACCCCCTTTCGGGATCTCCCCATGTTCGTTATACCGGTCTTCTCAGACCACAGTTCACACAACACAGTTTATGTCTTAACAATACCACACAAGTCCTTGCTGGCACCACCACAGCTCCTGCTGTCACCGATCACCGACACCACCGGCTGCTGTTCACACACACACAGCGGCTGGAGTCACTGCAGCTCCTGCTGCGCCATCTTCGTGGACCCGCTGATCCATCGGAAGCCACTTGTCCATTTCGTAACCCCGCCGAGTTACCTGAAGCCGCTTGTCACCTTCGTGACCCCACTGAGCCACATCAAGCCGCTTGTCACCTTCTTGACTCCCATTGAGCCACCACAGGCTGAGTTGAGAAAAGAAGAAATAAACACCACTGTTGTGAGTTCATTTTCCCCTTCACCTTTGATGTCTGATGAACTCTCTCTGCTGGTGAAGAGAGGTAGTGAAATTGATTGGGATGGGAAGAACCTGTTATCTGAACAGGCGGAGTGTGATTGGACATCTGGAATTTCTGAGTGGATATAAGGCAGCCGACGCCCTGCAGGGTTTGCTGGTGATCCTTTCTGCTCTGAGCTCTGGCATCCAGTTTTAGTTCCTGTCTACTAAAAGCGAAGTTTTCGCCCTACTATTATTCCATGAGATTTTGTCTGGTTTCCTTAGTGTTTGTATTCAACCAGTCCTGGTTGGGACTGGCTGAATTCCATTTTTGTCTCTGATCAGTTGATCTCTTTGCTCTGTTTTCAGAATATACCTGAGTGCTGATATAGTGATTTTGAAGTCTAGCGACTTCAGGGCCTTTTTTCCAATCAGACGGTTGTGACATTTTTGTAGGGTTTTTTGCGGATTGCAGCCAGCATCTTTTCTGTCCTGTCCTATCTAGTTAGTTGGGCCCCATCGTTTGCTCAGCCTGTCTTTCTGTCTGTGTTTGTGTTTTCATCTGTTTTTCACCGACAATAAATGTTGGGGGCTGTCTATTGCTTTGGGGTCTGCTCTGGGGCAGTTTAGATTTCCCCTTTCTTTCTTTAGGCTTATGTAGTTCTCCGGCTGTGACGAGGGGTCTAGGGCACCGTAGGAACTCCCCCACGGCTACTGTTAGTTGTGGTTAATAGGATCAGGGATCTGCAATCCGATAGCTACCAACCTCTCCGGTTTTCTGGACTTAGCTTGTATTTTTGTTTTCCCCTCCGGTGACTCATTCATAACACACCACACAAAAACTCAAAAAACTCATGTGTGCTTTTCTGTGTGCTATTCAGGACGTACCGTCTCCGCCTGAGACCGTCCAACACACAGGGCGGACCGGGTGCTATTCAGGGAGCGACCCTCTTCCCAGGGTTTTCCAACACACCGGCCACACCAACACAAAACTTGCGTGTCCTGTCTGTGCGCTATTCGGGATGCACCGTCTCCACCTGAGACCGTCCAACACACAGGGCGCACCGGGTGCTATTCAGGGAGCCGACCCTCTTTCCAAGTTTTCCCAACACACCGGCCTCACCAGGTCCAGGGGCTTAGAGGGTGCTATTCAGGACATTCGGCTCCACCTTAGACTTCCCAACACTCACGCCTCACCAGGTCCAAGGTCATTTCACGTGCTCCAGGGATCCTCCCAACACTGACCCTCCAGGACCTTGCTCACTGAACCCTCCAGTCTTTCCTACTGACCCAGGTCAGTACAACACGAACACCTGTCCGTTACCTGTGTCGGCCACACAGGTCCTCGGATACCTCTTCTCCTCAGAGGCACCCTATAGCAATCACCAATCTCTTTCTCACTGATCCTGGTCAGTAAAACACATTTTTCACGACCATCACCTGCTGGCCGCGCAGGTTCTTGGACCCTTCTACAACAGAGGTATCCTAGTAAACACCAGTCTCTTTCTCCTGAGGAAACGGCCGCACTGGGCTCACTGATTCGGACAGTGCCTTACTTACTAGGCCGCCCCACGGTTCCAGAACCACAGCCGGGCAGTGGCTTCCCCAACTGTCAGCCTTCCTGGCTCAGCGTTGCCAGCACTGCAACATGCACTTTTTGGAAACCGTTGCCCTTAGCAACCGACTTTACAGTCCTCTTCCGTTGCTCCCAGCAACAAGGCTACAATATTGCCCGCATTCTCCACCAAATGTGAGGTAGCGCTGTCATCTAGTAGGGGATACTCGCTTGCAGCCACAAAAAATCACATCCGGCACAGGATTGTCATCAAATCAAAACAGTCCATGCGGTTTATTCACGCCTCATAAACACACCAGCAACAGAAAGTTCACTTAACAGCATTACCAGCAGAGCATCCATTACAGAGTTTCCCTCTGTCAGCAATGTCCAGCATACACAGGCTCTTCAGCCTCATCATTATCTCACCCACGTCAGGGTTCTCTCATGGCTGTTCCTCCATGCTGCATGCATCCATTCCCTCCAGGGAACTTCCAGGCTCTGGCAGCCATTACACACAGCCACCCACAGGCTGTTAGCCAGGAGACACTCCTGCTCACGGGACCTTCCGCTCTGGACCAACCAGGTCCCTGCATTCACCACTTGTGACTCACCCTGGCCACATTATATCGTTCACAGCCACGCCCACTGGGTCACATGACTCTGACCTCATCACAGGTCCTTCAGGCATTTTCACACTCTTTACAACCGTGCTTTAAACACACCACCTGGGTGGGTTTGTAGGTAACCAGGCCCCCCCAACTCTCTAGTTACCTGGAGACTTCTCCCTTACTTATTAACGCAGCACCTCAGCAATGTTTGCTGATCACACATACACAAGTCTCCATCTCAAAGCCACCCACTTTGAGCTACACAACGGCCACTCAATACTCTGCCATTCATCCTTTCCCTTGGGACCTCCACACAGCGCACCCCTAGCGGACACAGTGGTTATTACACCACAGTGGTTACAAAATTTCACAGAGCTCAGGAGATAGTGTTGCCATCCTTCTGTCCTAACCCGACCAACCAGAAGGAGGAAAGATTGCATACCTTAGTTGTGAGGAGGTGCCTCCTGCGTTATCTAGAAGTAACAGAGCCCTGTAGAAAGCGGAGGGCCCTGTTTGTATCCTATCAGGGGTCAAGGAAGGGCCTTAGAGTATCTAAACAAAACTATAGCAAGGTGGGTTAGGCTATTAAGCTATCCTATGTCAGTGCAGCTATGGCCATTCCTGAAGGTCTGAATGCCCATTCCACGAGAGCCGTGGTGATGCCCTAGGCGGAAAGAGCGGATGCCGCCATAGACCAAATTTGTAAGGTGGCCACATGGTCCTCTCCGTCCACCTTCTTCAGACACTATAGCTTGGACCAGTCTGTCTCACATTCGGGAGAAGGGTTCTACATGCTGTGGTGCCTCTCTAAGAATATAAGTCTTTGACATTCTCTTGTGGTGCCATCATGGGTGACTGATAAGCACGAGTATTACTTACTCAGTAATGTGTTTTTTCGTAACGCATGACTGCACCCTTTTATTCCCTCCCTATTTTGATCACTTCTTTTTTGTTCAGTGTATCTTTGAAGTTAAACACTCTCTTGGGTGTTGGTAATCAGAATTAAATGGATGTATAATTTTGCGTGTACACTAATCCGTGGAGTTCCTCTCATGCTCTGTAAAACGAATGATGCGGTGAGAGGAGCCACCCTTTTTACCTTGAAGGTTTACTGTCCTTGAAGGGCGGATCCCCTCTCTTGTAGTGCCGTCATTGGTTACGACAAAACACATTACCGGTAAGTAATGCCCGTGTATCTTTTTCATGACTATTAACCAAGTGTCCCCCAACATTCGATACTCTGGTGTATTGATTAAAATTAGGTCTTAAAGAGTCCCCTCTTGTTGGGTCTTGCACCAGTTGTGAGATGTAATTTTATTTCGTTATTAAAGTGGTGAAAAAAGAAATTCCCTCATCATTTTTTTTGGAGGAGGAGGGGGTTTCGGCAATAATTATTTGGTAAAAATGACCGGGCAGTACGAGTACTTTTTTCCATCAATGGAGTGGTGTAATGGCTATTTTTTTTTTGGCGCGTTGAGCTTAAATTTTTATTTACGGTAAATCATTTTGGCATGCATATGTTTACATCTATTTTTATTGTTGTAGTTGGTGCAGCTACCAGAAAAAAAGTCTAATTTTGTTTTCTGTTAGTGTAGCTACTCAAAAATCATAGTCTCTGTTGCCTTTGGATTTTTTTTGGTGTTTAAAGTACTTTTTTTTCACACCTTGACAGATCATACTTTTATGGGTGAGGTGATAACAATTTTTGATTTTTTTTTAAAGGGAAAAGGGATGTAATTTACAGTTTTTTATTTTTTTTTAATCCCCTTAGGTGACTTGACCTTACAATTAGTTGATTGCTTAAGCTCTATTCTACAATACTACAGTATTACAGCGCATAATGAATATCTTGATTTCCTATTAAAGTACACCCACAGACTGAGCTTCACAAGAGGTACAAGTTGGCAGTTGCAGGGGTTTCATCAGACCCCAGCTGCCATGACAACCAATCACAGTGGTGTGATTGGAGCCTCTATCCACCCTTTCTAAAGAGATGACAATGCTACCATATGGAAATCTTTTAGCCTTGAAGGGGTATTCCCACAAACAAAAGTACATTTTAAATAATAGAACTTGCAGTTTTCAAACTTTTAATTTTTGTGCCCTTAAATCAGAGAGTCTTGTCACACAAAATAGTTAATAAATAACATTTCCTACATGTCAACTTTACATCGGCACAATTTTGGAAACATATTTTTTATTAGGAAGTTATAAGGGATAAAAATTTACCAACGATTTCTCATTTACAAAACCATTTTTTTAGTTACTACATCACATTTGAAGGTGGTTTGGGGGGGTCAAAATGACAGAAAATACCCAAATGTGATGCCCTTCTAAATACTGCACCTCTCAGGGTGCTCAAAACCACATTCACGAAGTTTATTAACCCTTCAGGTGCTTCACGAGAACTAAAGCAATAAGGAAGGAAAAATGACCATTTTACTGTTTTCACAAAAAATAATTACTTTAGACCCAAACATTTTTATTTCAAGAGGAAAAAATGGACCATAAAATTTGCTGTGCAATTTCTCCTGAGAACGCCAATACTCCATATGTGGGTGGAAGCCTCTGTTTGGACGCATAGCAGGGCTCAGAAGGGATGGAGTAAAGTTTGACTTTTTGAACTCAAAATTGGCTGTAATCAGTGGCGGGTGCCATGCCGCGTTTGGAGACCCCCTGATGTACCTAAACAGTCGAAACCCCCAGTTCTAACTCCAATCCTAACACAGCACTAACCCCCACCCTAACACCCACAAAACCCTAATCATGACCCCAACCCTAACCTCAACACCACAACCGTAACCCCAATACAACCCTAGCACCAACTCTAACCCTAGTCCCAATTCTAAACCTAGCACAACCCTAACCCTAGCTCTAACCCCAACCCTAATGCTTGCTCTGACCCTAGCACTAACCCTAACTGCAAAGAATGGAAAAAAAGCATTTTTTTTTATTTTTACCTAACTAAGGGGTGATAAAGAGTGGTTTGATTTACTATTTTTTTATTTTGATAGCTGTGATAGGGTCTATCACAGTGATCAAAATGAACCAATAGGTAAAATCTCCTATTGTTGCCGGGTACCTGCTGGCAGATCTCGGCGGGTGCACTGCGCATGCGCCCGCCATTTTCTTCCAGGAAGATGATGTGGAGGGCCGGGGGACCGGCGATCAAAAGACTAGCGATGGTAAAAACCGACCTAAATCATGTTCTCCGGGGCCTCACCTACCCCCCAGTATCAGAGACCCTGGAGATTTTCCGATGCTGGGGGCTCTATACCCTTATTTCTCAGCGCAGTTAAAAAGCGGCGCTGAGGAATAAGGCCCCTTAACTGCCACCGTTAAAAGGTGTATCAGTGGTTGTTAAGGGGTTAAAAACAAATAGGGAAATGTTTTAGCTCACTCAAAAAATCAGCTGTAATCCCATGCTGTAATGTCTATATACTCCTTTGCAGCTTCCCCTATCCAGGAGTTGTGGCATGATCAGAGTATATTCCTGCATGGTCAATCACTGCTATTACGCTGTACACCGCAGGGGCACATTTATAAGATTATCCTAGCATAGGAACATTTTATTTAAATACATCCAATTGTGGAACATCCAAGATCTATTGGTTAAAATGAACTTTTGTTTGTGTAAAAACCCCTTTAATATTCCATTAACCCCTTCATGACCAAGCCTATTTTGACCTTAATGATCAGGCCATTTTTTGCAATTCTGACCAGTGTCCCTTTATGAGGTAATAACTCAGGAACGCTTCAACGCATCCTGGCGATTCTGAGATTGTTTTTTTTTGTGACATATTGGGCTTCATAATAGTGGTAAATTTAGGTCGATAATTTTTGCGTTTATTTGTGAAAAAAAGGAAATTTGGTGAAAATTTTGCAAATTTCACAATTTTCAAATTGTGAGTTTTTATTCCGTTAAACCAAAGCATTATATGACACAAAATAGTTAATAAATAACCTTTCCCACCAGCACAATTTTGGAAAGAAAATATTTTTTTGTTAGGAAGTTATAAGGATTAAAAGTTGACCAGCAATTTCTCATTTTTACAACAAAATTTACAAAACCATTTTTTTAAGGGACCACCTCACATTTGAAGTCACTTTGAGGGGTCTATATGGCAGAAAATACCCAAAAGTGACACCATTCTAAAAACTGCACCCCTCAAGCTACTCAAAATTACATTCAAGAAGATTATTAACCCTTCAGGTGCTTCACAGGAACTAAAGCAACGTGGAAGGAAAACATGGACATTTTAATTTTTCCAGCAAAAAATTTTTTTAGCATCAATTTTTTTCATTTTCACATGGGCAGCAGGATAAAATGGGTCATAAAATTTGTTGGGCAATTTCTCCTTAGTACACCGATACCTCATATATGGTCATAAACCACTGTTTGGGTGCATGGCAGGGAGTGGAAGGGAAGGACCACCATTTGACTTTTTGAATAGAAAATTAGCTCCAATCGTTAGCGGTTGCCATGTAGCATTTGGAGAGCCCTCGTGAGCCTAAACATTGGAGCTCCCCCACAAGTGACCCCATTTTGGAAACTAGACCCCCCAATGAACTCATCTAGATGCATAGTTAGCACTTTGAAACCTCAGGTGCTTTACAAATTGATCCGTAAAAAAAAGTACTTTTTTTTACAAAAAATGTTTTTTAGCCTCAATTTCTTCATTTTCACATGGGTAACAGGATAAAATGGATACTAAAATTTGTTGGTCAATTTCTCCTGAGTATGCTGGTACCCCATATGTGGGGGGGAACCACTGTTTGGGCACACGTCGGGGCACGGAACGGAAGTAGTGACGTTTTGAAATGCCGACTTGATGGAATGGTCTGCGGGCATCAAGTTACAATTGCAGAGCCTCTGATGTGCCTAAACAGAGGAAACCCCCCACAAATGAAACCATTTTGAAAACTAGACCCCTAAGGAACTTATCTAGATATGTGATGAGCTCTTTTAACCCCCAAAGTGCTTCACAGAAGTTTATAACGCAGAACCGTGAAAATAAAAAATCATTTTTTTCCTCAAAAAATGTTGTTTTAGCCCCAATATTTTATTATCACAAATATAACAGGAGAAATTGGGCCCCAAAAGTTGTTGTCCAGTTTGTCCTGAGTATGCTGGTACCCCATATGTGGGGGAGAACCATTGTTTGGGCACACGTCGGGGCTCGGAAGGGAACTAGTGACGATTTGAAATGCCAACTTGATGGAATGGTCTGCGGGCATCATGTTACGTTTGCAGAGCCCCTGATGTGCCTAAACAGTAGAAACCCCCCCACAATTACCCCATTTTGAAAACTAGACCCCCCAAGGAGCTTATCTAGATGTATGGTGAGCACTTTGAACCCTCAAGTGCTTCACAGAAGTTTATAACGTAGAGCCGTAAAAATAAAAAATCATATTTTTTTTACAAAAATGATATTTTTGCTCCCAATTTTTTATTTTACCAAGGGTAGCAAAAGAAATTGGACCCCAAAACTTGTTGTGCAATTTGCCCTGAGAAGGCTTATACCCCATATGTGGGAGTAAACCTCTGTTTGGGTGCACGGTAGAGCTTGGAAGGGAAAGAGCGCAGTTTGACTTTTTCAACGCAGAATTGGCTGGAATTAAGATCGGACATCATGTTGCGTTTGTAGAGCCCCTGATGTGCCTAAACAGTGGAAACCCCCCACAAGTAACATCATTTTGGAAACTAGACCCCCTAAGGAGCTTATCTAGATGTGTGGTGAGCTCTTTGAACCCCCAAGTACTTCACAGAAGTTTATAAAGCAGAGCCTTGAAAATAAAAAATCATTTTTTCCACAAATATCATTTTTTAGCCCCCATTTTTTTATTTTCCCAAGGGTATCAGGAGAAATTAGACCCCTAAAGTTGTTGTGCAATTTTTCCTGAGTACGCTGATACCCCATATGTTGGGGTAAACCACTGTTTGGATACATGTCGGGGCTCGGAATGGAGGGAGCACTGTTTGACTTTTTGGACGCAAAATTGGCTGGAATCAATGGTGGCGCCATGTCATGTTTGAAGACCCCCTGATGTGCCTAAATACTGGAAACCCTCTCAATTCTAACTTATCCCTAACCCCAACACACCCCTAACCCTAATCTTAACCCTAACCCCAACACACCCCTAACCCTAATCCCAACCATAACCCTAACCACAAGCCTAACCCTAATACCAACCCCAACACACCCCTAACCCTAATCTTAAGACTAATTCCAACCCTGACCCTAATTTCAGCCCTTACCATAATCCCAACCCTAACCCTAATTCTAACCCTAACCCTAATTGCAACCCTATCCCTAATTGCAACCCTAACCCTAAGCCTGATTGCAACCCTAACCCTAATTCTAACCCTAGCCCTAATTCTAACCCTAAAGGAAAAATAAAAATAAATATATTTTCTTTATGTTATTATGTGTCCCTAGCTATGGGGATGATAAAGGAGGGCTTTATTTACTTTTTTTGTATTTTGATCACTGTGATAGTTTCTCACAGTGATCAAAGTGTACCTGTAAAATGAATGAATGAATCCGCCCGTTGGCAGATTCGTGGACGCACTGTGCATGCGCCCTCCATTTTGTAAGATGGTGGCACCTATGGAGAGAAGACGACGGGACACCGGGAGGTACCTGGACTCATGAGGTACCAGGGGGGCTATAGGGGGCGAGCGGAGGGGGAGCAAATACTGACGTGGCGGCCGATCGCCGCCGTCAATAGGTGGGGGTGGGGTCAGATCATGTTCTCCAGCCATGTCGATGCTATTGCAGCATCGGTCATGGCTGTATAATAATATTTCATCAAATTTCATTGATGAAATAATACTATCGCTCTGATTGGCTGTTTCAATTTTAACAGCCAATCAGCACGATCGTAGCCACGTGGGGGCGAAGCCACCCCCCCTGTGGTGAAGTCCCTGTATCTGCGGGTCGGGTGACCTTTTAGTGACCCCGATCACCCGACCCGCAGGGGGGCTTTAAAGTCCTGACGCCACATAGACGTCACTGGTCATAATGGCACAGGTTTTCATGACGCCTATGTGGTGTCATTGGTCAGGAAGGGGTTAATGAGTTTGTTATTCCTATGAACATTTAAAAATTGATCAAAACGTCATATGAACTCTTCAATACCATTACAAATGACAACTTGTCATGCAAAATATTAGCCTTCACATGGGTCCATCAACAGAAACCTAAAAACAAAAACCAATGACAGATGTGTTAGGTTTTTTTTTATCATTTTACTCCACTTATAATTTTCTTTCTTGTTTTTCAGTACTTCATATAATAAAACAAATGGTGTCTTTCCAAACTTCAAGTTGACCTGAAAAAAGGATAATACTGGCAGGAAAATAATGTAAATTGCTCTTGGAGTAGGGGGGAGGAAAAAAAAACAGAAGCACAAAAAGGAATAATGGCTCTGATGGGTGAAACTACCACCAACAGAATCTCTTTGTTACATAGTGTAAAAAATTAGACATTTCCCTCTTATATCTTTATCAGCAAAGCTCTTTTTAACAAACATTGTCTAACCTCTTAAAAAATTTGTCTGAGATTTAGAACAAAGCCACAATCTGGAAATGTGTTAACATAATATATACAGTCATATGTTAAAGTTTGGGCACCCCTATTAATGTTAACCTTTTTTCTTTAGAACAATTTTGGTTTTTGCAACAGCTATTTCAGCTTCATATATCTAATAACTGATGGACTCAGTTATATTTCTGGATTCAAATGAGATCTATTGTACTAACAGAAAATGTGCAATCTGCATTTAAACAAAATTTGACCGGTGCAAAAGTATGGGCACCTCAACATAAAAGTGACATTAATATTTCATAGATCCTCCTTTTGCAAAAATAACAGCCTCTAGTCGCTTCCTGTAGCTATTAATGAGTCCCTGGATCCTGGATGAAGGTATTTGTGACCATTCCTGTTTACAAAACAATTCCAGTTCAGTTAAGTTTGATGGTCGCCGAGCATGGACAGCCCGCTTCAAATCATCCCACAGATGTTCAATGATATTCAGGTCTGGGGACTGGGATGGCCATTCCAGAACATTGTAATTGTTCCTCTGCATGAATGCCTGAGTAGATTTGGACCGGTATTTTGGATCATTGTCTTGCTGAAATATCCATCCCCTGCGTAACTTCAACTTCGTCACTGATTCTTGCACATTATTGTCAAGAATCTGCTGATACTGAGTTGAATCCATGCGACCCTCAACTTTAACAAGTTTCCCGGTGCCGGCATTGGCCACACAGCCCCAAAGCATGATGGAACCTCCACCAAATTTTACTGTGGGTAGCAAGTGTTTTTCTTGGAATGCTGTGTTTTTTAACCTCCATGCATAACGCCTTTTTGTATGACCAAACAACTCAATCTATGTTTCATCAGTCCACAGGACCTTTTCCAAAATGTAACTGGCTTGTCCAAATGTGCTTTTGCATACCTCAGGCGACTCTGTTTGTGGCGTGCTTGCAGAAACGGCTTCTTTCACATCACTCTCCCATACAGCTTCTCCTTGTGCAAAGTGCGCTGTATTGTTGACCGATGCACAGTGACACCATCTGCAGCAAGATGATGCTGCAGGTCTTTGGAGGTGGTCTGTGGATTGTCCTTGACTGTTATCACCATTCTTCTTCTCTGCCTTTCTGATATTTTTCTTGGCCTGCCACTTCTAGGCTTAACAAGAACTGTACCTGTGTTCTTCCATTTCCTTACTATGTTCCTCACAGTGGAAACTGACAGGTTAAATCTCTGAGACAACTTTTTGTATCCTTCCCCTGAAAAGCTATGTTGAATAATCTTTGTTTTCAGATCATTTGAGAGTTGTTTTGAGGAGCCCATGATGCCACTCTTCATAAGAGAATCAAATAGGAGAACTACTTGCAAGTGGCCACCTTAAATACCTTTTCTCATGAATTGATACACCTGGCTATGAAGTTCAAAGCTCAATGAGGTTACAAAACCAATTTAGTGCTTCAGGAAGTCAGTAAAAAGTAGTTAGGAGTGTTCAAATCAAGAAAATGATAAGGGTGCCCATACTTTTGCACCGGTCAAATTTTGTTTAAATGCAGATTGCACATTTTCTGTTAGTACAATAAACCTCATTTGAATCCAGAAATATAACGGAGTCCATCAGTTATTAGATATATAAAACTGAAATAGCTGTTGCAAAAAACAAAATTGTTATAAAGAAAAAAGGTTAACATTAATAGGGGTGCGCAAACTTTAACATATGACTGTAACATGAGTTCTCTATTCAGTCCAACACTTCCAGTCCAGCAGCAATGATGAATCCTCAGTCATTCTCTTGGCTGCTGCAGGAAGTCACTTGTGTTAGCTGGGACATTTGCATATATTACTAATATGTTGGTTCTTCCACATAAATATTATCAATTGTCATTATCAATTGTGACCAGCTCAATCAAATAATCACAATTTTTTTTTCTGTGTTTCAGTTTAGAGTTGGTTGTAGATCCATGGATTAAAGACCTTTGGGTTGCCTTAGAAAAAGAATTCTTAACTAGGGAAGAAAATGAAAAAGTGATTGCAGAACTCAAGAATCTAAACAGCAAAAACCCAGATATGATGAAAGTACCAGGAAATTTGGGCATAGACATAGAAACTATTAGTCTCCGTAGCGAACTGCCATTGAGTTGTACATCGTTACAGAAAGTTGGGTCAGATACTTGCAAAGAAGAAGTTGAACATTCCCTTGTTCATTCAGTGCCTCCTCTGTGTGATTGTAGCCTTAATATTCCTTCTCTTTCTCCACTTCGTCTGGATATACAGATTTTTGACTGCATAGCAAAGGTAAGTTTTATTGCTCTGCCTGACAAGGTGGTGGCCAAAAACCCACCAGCTGGATGTATGAAGCCTGAAATAGGATGAGTTCTCGCCAAGCTATCAGAGGGACTCCTACACATTTATTGAGGTCCGATATTATTGTCAGCGTTTACAAGTAACCATTAATATACAACTTAATGATGCCTTAACGCATTCTATTCCTTATGCTATATACTGTGTGTAAGAACAATGACTGAGACAAAACCATGTACTAATATAGAATATTTATTATACACACAGTTATCCAGTCTATTACATACATGTATATTTATACGCAAGCTGGGTTCACTGTACTAATACAGTAATAGCACAACAATACCTCACAACCACACATTGAAGCCCATAATCACCTAATGATATTTTCCACCCACGTTACCTAATCACAGACATCCTATGTCAGCCCATGCACCTAACAATAATAACTGTCCCTATATGGTGATTAGAGGGTTAATAGTTAGGGTTTGCTATACAGGGGGTTAACACAGAGTGCTTGCAGGGGTCTCAGAGGTTACCTAGCCTAGTGTGCTCATCATGATGCTCATGTAGTCAGAGATTCTGGGCTGCTATTGAGATTTTAAGCCTAGCATAAAAGGGGCATGGCCAGTCCCAAGTGTGCGAGATGATGTCGCCAGTCTATTGTATTTTTCCCTACCCACTGGATAAGGTTCATCCCCCAATCCTGGCTGCACCTGTTTTTCTGGACATTGACTGGACATTCCTTTGTCTCTCCTCATCCTCCTATGGTATTATATATATAATATGTATTGTGACAAAGTCACATAGTGGAGATTGCAGATCTCCTGTATTGAAAGCCTTTGCTAAAAGGACTAAGCAACTGAACTCTAAGCAAGGTGGGCTAACCAGCACTATTGAGTGGACTCGTTCCTTTTTTCTTTTACTATGTGCCGGATGAAAGCTGTATTCACGTTGTCTGATGATGGGTTTTATGAGGACTGCAATAAACCATCAGACATTAAATAGAAATTGTTGCTGTCTCTACCTCTCCAAGAAGCCAAGTCAGTCAATCTACCACAGTTGAGAAAGTGCTAGAAGTGCAGGTAAGATCCCAAGGAAGCAAGAATGTCGGCTGTGGACAAACTCTATGTTCTGGGTGATGGTGCCCGTAAGGATGAAACAGTGGTCAGACAAAATGGAGGAGCTGATCAGGCACTTGGTCCAAAGCTAGCAGCAGCTCCAGCGGCAGCACCAGCAACAGCTGGCACAATAAGAGACAAGTAAGCTGCTGATGCAACAGCTCTAACAGCAACAGAAGATTGAGTTACTCAGAGAGGCGATTTGTTGCAAGGTGGCACCTCGGATCCCAAAGTCAACTGATGATTTCTCTGTCCAAAAGACGTTGAGGAAAGCCTTGAAAATTACCCAAGGTGACGACACACAGACCTTTTTGACGATTATTTTTTAAGAGTGTGAAAGTGAGAAACTCCTGCCAGATCAGTGGACAGGAGTCTTGGTGCCATACTTAACGGGAGAGCCACAAAAGGCCTACTATGATTTGCCCTTACAGGACGCTTAAGAAAATGTAAAACTGAAAACAGAAATATTGACGCGCTTGTGGGGTGACAATGACTGTCAGGGCACACAACTGGTCCACTTCTGGGGAGATCACCGTGACAAATCCCCTCGTTCCCAAATGTTTGAATTCCTGCACCTCTTCCAAACGTTGTTACAGACAGAGTGCTCTACCCCAGTGTAGATGGTAGAGCGAGTTGTAATGGACTAGTTTGTGCACTCCCTTCCGATCCCAAAGCAATAATATTTCTATAGAACAAAACACATTGTGCGAAGTCTAATACCAATAATACTGCTATAAACCTACCAATACAAAAGACAAATATTTCTGTCATATAGTGCTGGATACCAGTTATGTGAATAAATACTTACAGTACAGTTATATATAGGGTTTCAGAGTTGAAATTCTTTCTGATTTTGAGTTAATTTTTCTTGTTTTCCATGTGGCCCATCAATCGAGTGGAGCAAGGCAGAGAGAAGCTCTCTGGGTTTAGTCTCTCATTCTAGTCCAGGGTCAGGTTTTTATTGTTTTCTCTGAAAGCTTTTGAAAGCTGCTGCACTCCTTTGATTCATGCTTTCAGTTGTTCATGCATCATAAAGGTTCCCTTAGAAAGTAGAGTATTTGACAATTTGGGGTCCTGGCTGCTAGGGTTTTAGGTGTATAAATATAATCTGTAAGGCTGGGTTTACATTGCGTTCCCCAGCTGCGTTTAATGCATCCGTTACATAGCAGCATTAACGCTATGTAACGGATGTGTTAACGCACCATTGACTGCAATAGACAAGTGCATCGGTAACATATGTCATAATCTGCATGCGTTAGTGATGTGCCGGCATTCTGTGACGGACCCTCAGACGCGGTCTGCAGTGTCCGAGGGTCCATCACTGCTAGCGCAGATGAAGAATCTGCTCTAGCAGGATCGCATAACGCGATCATAAAAAGAAGTTGCGTTAGCGCAGTCCGTTTAACGTATGCGTTGAACGGACTGCTCTAACTCAATGTGAACCTAGCCTAAGGCAGCCTGTAACCAAATGTTCAATTCCAGTGCAGGAAACATTTTTAGGCTGTCATTGCAGCCAATATTTTGGCTTTTGTATGAAGAAGCTTGCTGAATGTAGGACTTATCTATGTATTTTATTTATTTAGAAATTAAAAGTATTTTGTGAGCCAAAGTAATTTTCTCTTTGTCCAAGTAAAATAGTGACTAAGCCATTGAATATTGCATTTCCTTTCATTGCAGGAAATTGATGTAAATTTGCTGTACCCTGAAGATGAGATTTTCATAGTACCCATCAGACAAGCAAAGAGACTCACTACAGAAGATGCTGTGAAAACAACTTTAATGCTGGAGCTCGATATTTCAGTAAATATCAGTTTTGCAGTTACTGAGTCTAACGCTAATATAACTAAGGGTTGATCATTTTTTACTAATTTAGCAAAGCATATATGGTTTTCCGACGAGCTATGGTGTCAACTAGTGTTATTAGTTAGTCTTTTTTGTTTGGTTTATTTGTAAAATTAAAAGGGTTTTCTTATCTTATCTCGACTAACAATTTTTGGTCTGGCAGCCTAATATTGGATATTGACAGTCAGAGAATGCTATGGGCATTGGAGAGATTACAGAAGTGATTTTCATCTTTTTTTTCCTTCGTCTCATTGGGGGACACAGGTACTGTGGGTGTTTGCTACTGCCGTCTGGAGGCTGACACTAAGTATAGAAAAAAAGTTAGCTCCTCCTCCGCCGCATACACCCTCGCCTCGATTGCGGGCGGAAACCAGTTTTTTGCTTAGTGTCCTATGGAGGCACACACAGTCTGGATCTCTCCAGGCTATTTTTTTAAATTTTTGGGGGGTTTTCTTGCTATGAAGATGAGACAGGGGCGACGGATCCTATTGAAAGGGTCTGATCTCCCCAAACCATCAACGGGCGAGCACGCGTTGAGTTTCGTCTCCTCGTATCCTTTCCCGCACCGAGGGACAGATCTGGGACTTTTCCCCAGACATCTATTTTTATTTTTTATTTTATGATGATAAGACAGGGGCAACGCATCCTATTGAAAGGATTCGATTTCCCCAAACCATCAACGGGCAAGCACGTGCGAGTATCCCTCCATGTATCCTTTCCCGCGACGTGGGACATTATGCCAGACTTAGCCCTGTCCACCCCTAGGTATTGAAACCATGGGCTTGCACAGAGGCACGACTAGTCTGTGCGACCCCCACTGCTCCACCAACGCAAGACGGCCGTGCTGCATGGCGGCGGACGGTCCCTCTCCTTGCTCCTGCAAGGCGGACGGGGCTAGGGTGCCTGCACCGTCCAAAATGAATTACCCCAGGTGCCTCTACCGAGTGGCTGGAGTAGCAGGTATGGATGGCTGGGGAGGGCCCTGGGCAGCGTTTTGGGTCCAGGTCAGCGGTGCGGCCAGAAGGTTTTGGGACTAGGGCTGCAATCCGGCATTCTCCATTCCACTCCCTCCCCCTCCTCCTCCTCTCCTCCCTCCCTTTACCTGCACGTGGCTCATCAGGGCCACGGATGTGGAGGACCGCCAGCGGAGGTGAAAGAGAGCGGCTCATGGAAGTACCAGTGGGATCGCCGGGATAGCGGGGCCTCCAGTGCATGGGCGGGCGGTGACTAATTTAGCCCACGGCTTCAGCCTAGGCCGCGGGTGGACGTTCCGCCCGCGACGTGACATCATATCTGGTGCCGCCCCCGTGGCTAGGGCGGGCGCCGGACAAATTGAGGCCCCGGCTTTCAGTACAGGGTAGGCCGCGACCAGGAGAGCACCTCGCCGCCTACCCAGAGGTGAAGGCGCGCATCAGAGGCAGGAGCGCGGGGGGGGGGGGCACACAGGAACAGGGTAAGTGCGATCCCGTTCCTGGAGCCACGCTACGTGCGATAAAGGGTTACCCTCCTCCTCCTTTCCCCTCAAACTCTCATAGATTGTGCCTAAGCAGCAATATGTCCGGGAAAGGAAAAACGCACACGTTCCTTTATGCCGCATGCGTTTCCTGTGGGGTTATGTTCCCACGAGCGCAGACTATTAAGTTATGTGAAGCCTGTGACTCCGAACGTGCCCAGGAGCCCTCCCCTGTGATGGAGCCCAGGCTTCTGGATCCCCCGGAATGGGCGTTATCACTCTCGCGGGCCATGGCTTAGCTTACAAAGGCGATCGAGACCCTTCAGGCCCCGGATCGGGGCAGAAACGACGGCTCGCCTGTCTGGCAAAGGTTCATCCACCTCACAAGAGCCTCCGGCCTGCAGGGGCCGCACTCTCTCTAGGCAGACGCATAGGAAGAGAACCCATACGGCCCCTCCGGGCCCCTCCGGTGCATCGGCATCCGTGAGTGAGGCGTCTCGTTCACCATCACCATTTTCCGGGAGCGAGCAGGGTTCAGATTATGACGTGGAGGAATCCCTGGACCTGGATTCCCCCGGGGTGTCAGGAGACGGTAGACAGTCTCATTGAAGCTGTCAAACAGACTTTGGGTACTGAGGTGGATGTCTCCCTATCCACAGGTCATAAGGTATCCTTTAAGAAGGCCAGGCGACCGCATAGAGTGTTTAGCACTCACCCAGAGTTCAAGGACATAGTGCAGCGTCACAGGGAACGTCCAGACAAGCGTTTTTCAGGCCAGAAAACATTAGAGACGAGATATCTGTTTGCACCAGAGCTCTGTAAGAGATGGGTGGAATCTCCGGTTGTGGATCCCCCAGTGTCACGCTTGGCTTCAAAAACTTTGTTGTCAGTGCCTAGTGTTTCTGCCATTAACCCCTTTCTGCCTTTAGACGTACTATCCTGTCCATGTGCCCTGGGACTTAATTCCCAAGGACGAGATAGTACGTCTAATGCGATCAGCGGCCGGGTGTCAGCTGATTATCACAGCTGACACCCGGCACAATGTGTCAGGGGCGGTCACGGACTGCCCCCGACACGTTAACCCCTTGTACACCGCGATCAAACACGATCGCGGTGTACCGGGAGTTAAAGGGAAGCTTCGGCAGGGAGGGGGCTCCCTCTGTGCTTCCCTGAGCCCCCCACGGCAGCGCAATGTGCAGCGCTGCTGCGGGGGGCTCTTTCCCTACAGGCCCCCGGATCCAAGATGGCGACGGGGGCCTTCGGGGGCCTGTAGGGAGCTGACTTCCTCACTGCCTGCAAAGCGCAGGCATGAGGAAGTCTGCAGAACTGCCTGTGACAGATTGCTGATCTGTCACAGTGATCTGTGAAGTGACAGATCAGCGATCTGTCACATGACAGTGATGTCCCACCTGGGACTATGTAATAAAGTAAAAAAAAAAAAAAAAAAAGTGTAAAAATAATTTTAAAAAAATCGCTAAATAAATTAGTAAAAAAAAAAAAAAATTCCCCGATAAATTCATTTTTTGAAAATAAAAAAACAATAAAAGTACACATATTTGGTATCGCCGCGTCCGTAGCGACCCGCCCTATAAAACTGTCCCATTAGTTAACCCCTTTAGCGAACCCCTTAAAAAATAAAAATAAAAAACGAAGCAAAAAATGATTTATTATCATGCCACCGAACAAAAAGTGCAATAACACACTATCAAAAAGACGCATATAAATATCCATGGTACCACTGAAAACGTCATCTTGTCCTGCAAAAAATGAACCACCATACAGCATCATCCGCAAAAAAATAAAAAAGTTATAGCTCGCAGAATAAAGCGATGCAAAAATAATTATTTTTTATATAAAATTGTTTTCATTGCAAAAAACCGACAAAACATAAAAAAAGACCTAAATGAGGTATCGCTGTAACCGTACCGACGCGAAGAATAAAAGCCCTTTATCACGCGGAACGGTGTAAACGCACCCCCCCAAAAGAAATTCATGAAACGCTGGTTCTTGTTCATTCTGCGTCCCAAAAATCGGAATAAAAAGCAATCAAAAAAGTCACGTGCCCAAAAATGATACCGATAAAAACGTCAACTCGTCCCGCAAAGAATAAGACCTCACATGACTCGGTGGGTCAAAATACGGAAAAATTATAGCTCTCAATATGTGGTGATGCAAAAACTATTTTTACAATAAAAAGCGTCTTTTAGCGTGCGACAGCCGCCAAACATAAAAACCGCCATAAATAGTAAATCAAACCCCTCGATATCACCCCCTTAGTTAGGGAAAAATAATACAATTTAAAAAAAGTATTTATTTCCATTTTACCGTTAGGGTTAGGGCTAGGGTTAGGGCTCAGATTAGGGTTAGGGGTGTGTTGGGGTTAGGGTTGGAGTTATAATTGGGGGGTTTCCACTGTTTGGGCACATCAGGTGCTCTCCAAATGCAGCATGGTGTCTGATCTCAATTCCAGCCAATTCTGCGTTGAAAAAGTCAAATGGTGCTCCTTCCCTTCCAAGCTCTGCCATGCACCCAAACAGTGTTTTACCCCCACATATAGGGTATCCGCATACTCAGGACAAATTTCAAAACAACTTTTGGGGTCCAATTTCTCCTGTTACCCTTAGGAAAATAAAAAATTGGGGGCAAAAATATCATTTTTGTGGAAAAAAATAATTTTTTTATTTTCACGCCCAGGCGTTATAAACTTCTGTGAAGCACTTGGGGGTTCAAAGTGCTCACCACACATCTAGATAAGTTCCGTGGAGGGTCTAGTTTCCAAAATGGGGTCACTTGTGGGGAGTTTCCACTGTTTAGGTACATCAGGGGCTCTCCAAAAGCAACATGACACCCGCAGACCATTCCATCAAAGTCTGCATTCCAAAACGTCACTACTTCCCTTCCGAGCCCCGACGTGTGTCTATACAGTAGTTTTCTCCCACATATGGGGTGTCAGCGTACTCAGGACAAATTGGACAACAACTTTTGGGGTCCAATTTCTCCTTGTACCCTTGGGAAAATGAAAAAATTGGTGACTAAAAGATCATGTTTGTGGAAAAAATACGATTTTTGTATTTTCACGCACGGGCGTTATAAACTTCTGTGAAGCACTGGGGGGTTCAAAGTGCTCACTACACATCTAGATGAGTTCCTTGGGGGGTCTAATTTCCAAAATGGTGTCATTTGTGGGGGGTTTCTACTGTTTTGGTACATCAGTGGCTTTCCTAACGCGACATGGTGTCCGATCTCAATTCCAGCCAAAAACGTCAAATGGCGCTGCTTCCCTTCCGAGCTCTGCCATGCGCCCAAATAGTCATTTACACCCACATATGGGGTATCAGTGTACTCAGGACAAATTGCACAATAACTTTTAGGGACCTATTACCCTTGGAAAAATAAAAATTGGCGGTGAAAAGATCATTTTTGTGGAAAAAATATGATTTTTTTAATTGTACCGCTGTACGTTATAAACTTCTGTGAAGCCCTTGTGGGTTCACAGTTCTCACCACATATCTAGATAAGTTCCTTGGGGGGTCTAGTTTCCAAAATGGGGTCACTTTGGGGGGGTTTCCACTGTTTAGGTACATCAGGGGCTCTCCAAACACGACATGGCGTCCGATCTGAATTCCAGCCAATTTTGCATTGAAAAAGTCAAATGGCGCTCTTTCTCTGCTGAGGTCTGCCATGCGCCGAAACGGTGGTTCCCCCCACATATCAGGTATCGGCGTACTCAGGACAAATTGCACAATAACTTTTGCAGTCCAATTTCTCCTGTTACCCTTGGTAAATTTTAAAAAATTGAACTTGAAGTATTTTTTAGTGAAAAAAAGTTAAATGTTCATTTTTTTTTTAAATATTCAAAAAATTCCTGTGACGCACCTAAAGGATTAATAAACTTCTTGAATGTGGTTTTGAGCACCTTAAGGGGTGCAGTTTTTAGAATGGTGTCACTTTTGGGTATTTTCTATCATATAGACCCCTCAAAGTGGCTTCAAATGTGATGTGGTCCGTAAAAATAAAATGGTGTTGCAAAAATGAGAAATCGCTGGTCAACTTTTAACCCTTATAACTTCCTAACAAAAAAAAATTTTGGTTTCAAAATTGTGCTGATGTAAAGTAAACATGTGGGAAATGTTACTTATTCAGTTTTTTGTGTGCTATATCTCTGTGATTTAAGGGCATAAAAATTCAAAGTTGGAAAATTGCGAAATTTTCAAAATTTTCGCCAAATTTCCATTTTTTTCACAAATAAACGCAAGTTATTTGAATGAAATTTTACCACTAACATGAAGTACAATATGTCACGAGAAAACTATGTCAGAATCACCGGTATCCATGGAAGCGTTTCAGAGTTATTACCTCATAAAGGGACAGTGGTCAGAATTGTAAAAATTGGCCTGGTCATTAACGTGCAAACCACCCTTGGGGCTTAAGGGGTTAAAGACCCCACGGATCGGCTCATAGAGAGTTTGGCCCGTTCGGTTTATGCGGCATCAGGATCAGCACTCTCTCCTTCATTTGCGGCAACGTGGGTAGCCAAGGCCATGATGTCATGGTCAGATTCTTTAAGGTCCTGCAGGATAGAGACCTGCTGACGGAAGTGTCTGAGATAGCAAGTCAGATCGCGATGGCGGGTGACTATTTAATCAATGCATCCTTAGATGCGGCTAATTGCGCAGCACTAGCGGTGACGAATGCAATCGCCATTAGGAGAGTCCTGTGGTTAAGGCTATGGCGAGCTGATTCGATTTCCAAGAAATCCTTGACTTCCCTGCCTTATCAGGGTAGCCGCCTATTTGGGGAAAAATTAGACAAACTCATCTCAGACGCTACAGGGGGAAAAATCAGTTTTCTCCCACAGCAGAAAATTAAACTGCCATTTCGTCAGCCTCAGAAACGCTTTCGGGTATTTCGCAGCCCCGGGTGGATGGCAGCAGCCAGTTCTTCCGCCCCAGCTCGCTACAACCAAGACAAGGATCGTCAGGTCACGTATAGAGCCAGCCCGCTGGGCAGGATGCAAGGCCGCCTGCCCAGGTCAAGGGGGGCCAGGTCCCAGAGACCCTCAGCTAAATGACTCGAGGCATCCGTTACCCGAAGACGGCAGAGTGGGCGGCTGTCTACTCCGGTTCTGCCACGTCTGGGTCGCGGTAGCAGGCGATGCATGGATGGCGGAATTAGTGTCGTCCGGGTACAAAATAGAATTTGTCAGATATCCTCCAAGACAATTTTTTCTTTCCCGGCTTCCCAAAGCGGAATCCCGGGCAGAGGCATTGCTAGGGGCCATCAAGGTACTTCAACGCAACAGGGTCATTGTCCGTGTACCAGAGTACGAGAGAACTCAAGGTTTTTATTCCAACCTGTTCGCGGTCCCCAATAAGGACGGGACAGTAAGGCCGGTTCTGGACCTAAAGCTCCTGAACAGGTTCATCAGAATCAGACACTTTCGAATGGAATCCCTCCGTTCAGTTATATTGGCCATTTAGCAGGGAGAATACTTGGCCTCGATCGACATCCAGGATGCTTACCTGCACGTCCCTATTTTTCCCCCCGCATCAAAGGTTCCTACGTTTTGCAATCGATGGTCGGCATTTCCAATTTGTAGCTCTGCCTTTCGGGTTGGCCACCGACCCAAGAGTGTTCACGAAGGTGATAGCGGTCGTCATGGCCATTCTACACTCTCGGGGCATAATGGTTTTACCGTACTTAGACGACCTCTTGGTGAATGGTCCGTCCTTTCGGGCATGCGAGGAAAATGTCAACATCACACTGGATACCCTATCCCGCCTAGGGTGGTTGGTCAAAGGAAAGAAGTCATCCCCTGTCCCAGCTCAGAGGGTTTCGTTCCTAGGGATGATTTTCGACACCTCCCGAGGGTTGATAGTTCTCCCTCAGGACAAGGCTCGAGCGCTCCGGCAGGGAGTTCGGAAACTTCAACAACCAGGCCCTCACACCATTCGGTTCGGGATGAGGGTTCTAGGGAGGATGGTGGCGGCAATGGAAGCGATTCTGTTTTTCCCAATTTCATCTTCGTCCCCTGCAGCATGCTCTCTTGACATCCTGGGACAAGAGTCCATTCACGCTCGATCATCAGTGCAGGTTGTCCTCTCGAGTCAAACGGTCACTGCAGTGGTGGACGCGCGACTCCTCTCTTCTTCAGGGGAAACATTTTCCCCCAGATCAATGGCTGGTGATCACAACCGATGCGAGTCTCCTCGGTTGGGGAGCAGTTTTCCGCCATCACACGGCACAAGGGCAATGGTCACAACAGGAGACACGCCTTCCAATCAACTTGTTGGAGATACGAGCGGTGAAGTTGGCACTGCAACATTTCCAGCACTTTCTAGCAGGACGTCCTGTCCGGATTCAATCGGACAACGCCACGGCGGTGGCGTGCGTGAATCATCAGGGAGGCACGCGCAGCAGGGCAACCATGCGCGAGATAGAGTATGTGCTACGCTGGGCCGAGGGGAACCACTCGGTAATCTCAGCAGTCCACATAGCAGGTGTGGAAAATTGGGCAGCAGACTTCCTACGCCGGCAGAGTGTCGTGTCCGGGGAATGGTCCCTGCACCCCGAGGTCTTCCAGCAGATTTGCCAACGGTGGGGGACACCGGATGTGGATCTGATGGCCTCCAGGGTAAACTCCAAAGTGGCCGTGTTTGTCGCTCGGTCTCAAGACCCACGAGCAATCGCAGTGGATGCGTTGGTCCTACCATGGAACCAGTTTCGGCTCCCATACCTGTTTCCCCCGCTGCCACTACTTCCAAGGGTCATCAGGAAAATCAAGACAGAGGGGGTTCCGGCAATTCTGCTGGCCCCGTCGGGCATGGTACACGTATCTAGTGCAGCTCCTCGCAGACGTTCCTTGGCGTCTGCTGGAACGACCAGACTTACTGTCTCAGGGGCCGATCTGCCACTCAAACTCAGGGGCCCTGTGTTTGACGGCATGGCCGTTGAATCTTGGATTCTGACCCAGGCAGGGTTTGGGCGTGAAGTGGTTGCTACAATGTTTAGCGCCCGGAAGCCTACCTCGGCGAGAATTTACCATCACACTTGGAAGGTTTTCTTTCGTTGGTGTCGAGAGCACGGGGTTGCTCCACTGTCCTTCTCGGTCCCCAACATCCTGGCTTTTCTGCAGTCAGGTCTAGACGCAGGGTTGGCCCCAAGCTCCCTTAGGAGACAGATATCGGCCTTGTCTGTCCTCTTCCAGCGAAGGATCGCTACTAATGTGCAGGTCAAGACGTTCATTCAAGGGGTCTCTCATTTGGTACCCCCCTATAGAGCGCCCATAGACTCCTAGGACCTTAACCTGGTCCTGAGTGTCCTGCAGGAAGCTCCTTTTGAGCCGTTACAAGAAATTTCATTAGCATACCTTTCCAGAAAGGTCGTATTCTTGGTAGCCATAACTTTCATTAGGCAGGTCTCGGAGTTGGCAGCCCTATCTTGTATAGCACCGTTTCTTACCTTTTACAAGGATAAGGTAGTTCTTAGACCAGCTCCCCCCTTTCTGCCGAAGGTCGTGACCTCATTTCATATTAATGAGGACATTGTTCTGCTTCATTTTGTCCAGCGCCAGTACATAAGGTGGAAAATGCGCTCCACACATTGGACCTAGTGAGAGTGCTCAGGAGGTACGTGTCGCGGACGTCACCTTTTCGCCAGACAGACTCACTGTTTGTGATCCCCGAAGGGCGCAGGAAGGGGCTCGCAGCCTCAAAGTCAACCATAGCCAGATGAATTCGTCTTAACTATTCAAGAGGCTTACCGTGTTAGAGGCGCACCGACTCCATCAGGGATAGGGGCGCACTCTACTCGGGCAGTGGGCACCTCTTGGGTACTTCGGCACTAGGCTTCGGCTGAGCAGGTATGCAAGGCGGCAACCTGGTCCAGCCTGCATACGTTTTCTAAGCATTACAATGTGCATACTCAGGCTTCGTCAGATGCGAGCCTGGGTAGAAAAGTTCTCCAAGCAGCAATGCCGCACCTTTAGACAGGAGGTGCATGTGGCTTGGATCGGTGTGTCAACTTCCCACCCAGGGACTGCTTTAGGACGTCCCACAGTACCTGTGTCCCCCAATGAGACGAAGGAGAAACATGGATTTTTGTGAGTTCTCACCGTAAAATCCTTTTCTCCGAGACGCTCATTGGGGGGACACAGCACCCACCCTATTAGCCAGGTGGCTCTTGTTTATTTAATGAATATGGTTCCTTTTTAAATTAGGGTGGTCCTTTTTCAGGCATATGGTATTCTGCTTTAAGGCTAAATTTGTTTTGTGTTCTCCTACTGCTGTTGCACTAAACTGGTTTCCGCCCGCAATTGGGGCTAGGGTGTATGCGGCGGCGGAGGAGTTAACTCTTTTTTTGAATACTTAGTATCAGCCTCCAGACGGCAGTAGCATACACCCACAGTACCTGTGTCCCCCAATGAGCGTCTCGGAGAAAAAGATTTTACGGTGAGTACTCACAAAAATCCATGTTTCTGGTCTCTCACACTGTGCTCCGTGACCACTGTGGACAATAGTGGCAGCACCGCTATCTCTATTGGTTCTGGTAGTCACATTGTCATGGAACGCCAGTAGTAGGAGTCTTATGCTGAATATAACTAGACTCGATAGAGTCCTTAACGTAAAGACCCTCATCTTTGTAATATGATGTATAATAAAAAATATATACCTTTTTCTCCACTTATAAGCCACCACTCTGCATCCTGAACTCATAATTATCTATGAAAAACTTCTAAAATCGATCTTGCTAAAAACAAGACAGACTACTATGGGGAAGGGCTAAGTAGGGGAGGAGAGAGACCAGAGAGAACAACTCAGCCATGCACAAAGAGGGTTAATGATTCCCATTAAAGGAATCTGCCTGTGGATTTTTGCTATCTCATCTGAGAGCTGGGTAATGTAGGCAAGTTGTGTCTGAGCAATGATAAGCTACTAAAACAATCATTGGAAGCAAACAAAACCACTGAGCTTTATAAGAGACACATTGCTGAAAGCATGCTGTAGTGGTTAAACAGCAGTATCTTCAGATTACATAGCAAAAACCTGTTGACAGATTCCCATTAACCCCTTTCTGACATATGATGTACTATCCCGTCCATGTGCCCTGGGACTTAATTCCCATGGACGGGATAGTACATCATCGAGATCAGCTGCGCTCACGGGGGAAGCGCCGCTGATCGCGGCCAGGTGTCAGCTGTGATAATGTGCTGCTCCCAGCACATTAACCCCCAGCACACTGCAATCAAACATGATGATGTGCTCACGTTGTTCTGAGGGCCTCCTCCCTGCAGGCCCCTGGATCCAAGATGGTTGCAGGGGCCTTCCAGCTCCTGTAGGCCTGCACTGTCTGTCAGATCGCTGAAAAAAATATTCCCCAATAAAATCATTTCTTTTTGTAAATAAAAAAATAACACAATAAAAGTAGACATATTTGGTATCGCCGCGTACATAACGACCCGCCCTATAAAACTGTCTCACTAGTTAACCACCCCTTTAGTGAACCCCTTGAAAAAAAAGGCAAAAAACAATGCTTTATCATCATACCGCCGAACAAAAAGTGCAATAACACGTGATCAATAAGACAGATATAAATAACCATGGTACCGCTGAAAATGTCATCTTGTCCCGCAAAAAATGAGCCACGATATAGCGTCATCAGCGAAAAATTAAAAAAGTTATAGCTCGCCGAATAAAGCGATGCAAAAATAATTACTTTTTATATAAAATTGTTTTTATTGTATAAAAGCACCAAAATATAAAAAAATTATATAAGTGAGGAACTTCACCAAAAAAGAAATAAAGATGGCACTCACCGGTTAACATCTTTATTCTATTTCTTTAAAACATCGGCATAGGGAGGATGGGAGCAGGAGTGGGGATGACGACAGCTGTTTCGCGCTGCAGTGACGCTTCTACTGGTCTCCTATGCCGATGTTTAAAAGAAATAGAATAAAGAATATTTTAACCGGTGAGTCCCATCTTTATTTCTTTTTTGGTGAAGTTGCTGTACTTATTGCTTTGGAGTGGCACCCCGGTCCATGGAGAACTTCTTATACTGCACGCTTTTCTAGGCGGCAGTTCACACAGGCATGTGCACAATGAATGCATTTTCTTGTTGTGCGGATTAATTCCTTGTTGGAGATTATATAAGTGAGGTATCGCTGTCATCGTACTGACCCGAAGAATAAAACCACTTTATCAATTTTACCACACACGTAACGGTGTAAACCCCCCCCCGCCCAAAAAAGAAATTCATGAATTGCTGGTTTTTGTTCATTCTTCGTCCTAAAAATCAGAGTAGAAAGCGATCAAAAAATGTCACGTGCCCGAAAATGGTACCAATAAAAATGTCAACTCGTCCCGCAAAAAATAAGACCTCATATGACTCTGTGGGTCAAAATACGGAAGAATTATAGCGCTCAAAATGTGGTGATGCAAAAACTATTTTTTGCAATCATAGAATCATAGAATCGTAGAGTTGGAAGGGACCTCCTGGGCCATCTGGTCCAACCCCCTGCTCAAAGCAGGATTCGCTAAATCATCCCAGTCAGATGTCTGTCCAGCCTCTGTTTGAAGACTTCCATTGAAGGAGAACTCAACACTTCTCGTGGCAGCCTGTTCCACTCATTGATCACTCTAACTGTCAAAAAGTTTTTTCTAATATCTAATCTGTGTCTCCTCCCATTCAGTTTCATCCCATTGCTTCTAGTCTTTCCTTGTGCAAATGAGAATAAAGTTGATCCTTCTACAATGTGACAGCCCTTTAGATATTTGTAGACAGCTATTAAGTCTCCTCTCAGTCTTCTCTTTTGCAAACTAAACATTCCCAAATCCTGCAACCTTTCCTCATAAGACAGGGTTTGCAGACCGGTCACCATTCTGGTCGCTCTTTTCTGAACTTGCTCCAGTTTGTTGATGTCTTTTTTAAAATGTGGTGCCCAAAACTGGACACAATATTCCAGATGAGGTCTGACCAAAGAGGAGTAGAGGGAAATAATGACTTCACGTGATCTAGACTGTATGCTTCTGTTAATACATCCTAGAATTGCATTTGCCTTTTTTGCTGCTGCATCACACTGTTGACTCATATTCAGTCTGTGATCTATTAGTATACCCAAGTCTTTTTCACATGTGCTGTCACTTAGCCCTATTCCTCCCATTCTATATATGCTTTTTCCATTTTTATTGCCCAGATGTAGTACTTTGCATTTCTCCCTGTTAAAAACCATTCTGTTAGTTGCTGCCCACTTCTCCAGTTTATTTAAATCTTTTTGAATCCTCTCTCTCTCTTCTCTAGTATTAGCTATCCCTCCTAGCTTTGTGTCATCAGCAAATTTAATCAGTTTACCCTCAATTCCTTCATCTAAATCGTTGATAAAGATGTTGAACAATACAGGGCCCAGGACAGAGCCCTGTGGTACCCCACTTCAGACATTCTTCCAACTGGATGTGCAGCCATTTACGACCACTCTTTGGGTCCGATCACTAAGCCAGTTATGAATCCACCTAACAGTTGCCTTGTCCATTCCATACTTAATCATTTTTTCAATAAGGATTGTATGAGAGACTTTGTCAAATGCTTTGCTGAAGTCAAGATATACTATATCTACAGCATTTCCTTGATCCACCCAATCAGTGATACCGTCATAGAAGGAAATTAAGTTCGTCTGACATGACTTATTAGTTACAAACCCATGCTGACTCTGTTTAATCACTTCATTCTTATCCAGGTATTGACATACATGTTGTTTAATAATTTGTTCAAAGATCTTTCCTGGTATAGAAGTCAGACTCACCGGCCTATAGTTACCAATAAAAAGCAATAAAAAGACCTGACTGCAGAAAAGCCAGGATGTTATAGACCACACATCTAGATAAGTTCCTTGGGGGTTCTAGTTTCCAAAATAGTGTCATTTGTGGGGGGTTTCCACTGTTTAGGCACATCAGGGGTTCTCCAAATGCGATATGGCGTCAAGCCAATTCTGCGTTGAAAAAGTCAAATGGTGGTCTTTCCCTTCCTAGCTCTGCTATGTGCCCAAACAGTGGTTTACCCCCACATATGGGATAGCAGCGTACTCAGGACAAATTGCACAACTTTTGGGGTCCAATTTCTCCTGTTACCCTTGGTAAAATAAAAAAAATGGACCTGAAGTAAGTTTTTTGTGAAAAAGTTAATTGTTCATTTTTTTAAAAAAGCAGTCAAAAAATTCCTGTGAAGCACCTGAAGGGTTTTTAGAATGGTGTCACTTTTGGGTATTTTCTTTCATATAGACCCCTCAAAGTGACTTCAAATGTGATG
The DNA here is from genome assembly GCF_039654945.1 of Dendrobates tinctorius. Lineage (NCBI taxonomy): Eukaryota > Metazoa > Chordata > Amphibia > Anura > Dendrobatidae > Dendrobates > Dendrobates tinctorius. The sequence goes on along the minus strand of NW_027362122.1, from coordinate 540,764 downwards.
TGGTCCCTAAAAAAAAAGTGTTGTAAAAATGAGAAATCGCTGGTCAACTTTTAACCCTTATAGCTTCCTAACAGAAAAAAATTTTGGTTCCAAAATTGTGCTGATGTAAAGTAAACATTTGTTACTTATTAAGTATTTTATGTGCCGCATCTCTGTTTTAAGGGCATGAAAATTCAAATTTAGAAAATTGTGAAATTTTCAAAATTTTCGCAAAATTTCCATTTTTATCACAAATAAACGCAACTTATATCAAAGACGTTTTACCACTAACATGAAGTACAATATGTCACGAGAAAACATTGTCAGAATCACCAGGATCCATGGAAGCATTCCAGAGTTATTACCTCATAAATGGACAGTGGTCAAAATTGTAAGAATTGGTCCTGTCATTAACGTGCAAACCACCATTGGGGGTTAAGTGTTCTCTCTTCCCATACTTACATTTCTCAGTACTGCTGTATTATGTTCTCCATATCGCTTCTGAATACATGCTGCGTAGATGCAGGATTGTAGGAATCCCTCATGTCTCTGTGCAGTATATGGGAGAAATTTATAGTAGCTGGTCTCTGCACAAAATGTAGAAAGCTGATGAAAATTGCAGGAATAACGTCAGACATTGCTAGAAATAATGTTACTCTTCATGTATACACATATGACAGCTTCTTCTTTTGGCTATGTTCACTATCAGCATTTTTGCTGTGGTTTTTTTTTCCGCTGCCAAAATTTGATCTTTTGGCAGTAAAAACAATGATTTTTTTTTTTTAATACAGTGAGTTTTACTCACCCAAAACGCAGCCAAAAATCATTTGATGAGTTTTTTTTTTGCATCATTTTATTCAGTCTTTCATTGCTTTCTATAGGTGAAAAAATGCTGCAGTTTTCAAATTCATTCAGGAAAACCAAAAAGCATGTGCACGACATTTTTGAAATCTCACAGTGCTTGCTGGTATTGTAAAATGCAATTTTTATTTTGCATAAAGAGACAGCAAAAAACATGGTAATAACCTAGCCTAAAAGTCATCTAAAACTGTAGTCATCATATGGCAGAGAGTTCCATAGTCTCACTGCTCTTACAGTAAAGAATCCACGTCTGTGAGTATGCTTAAACCTTCTTTCCTCCAGACGTAGAGTATGCAGTCTAGATCACGTGAAGTCATTATTTCCCTCTACTCCTCTTTGGTCAGACCTCATCTGGAATATTGTGTCCAGTTTTGGGCACCACATTTTAAAAAAGACATCAACAAACTGGAGCAAGTTCAGAAAAGAGTGACCAGAATGGTGACCGGTCTGCAAACCCTGTCTTATGAGGAAAGGTTGCAGGATTTGGGAATGTTTAGTTTGCAAAAGAGAAGACTTAGAGGAGTTTTAATAGCTGTCTACAAATATCTAAAGGGCTGTCACATTGTAGAAGGATCAACTTTATTCTCATATTCACAAGGAAAGACTAGAAGCAATGGGATGAAACTGAATGGGAGGAGACACAGATTAGATATTAGAAAAAACTTTTTGACAGTTAGAGTGATCAATGAGTGGAACACGCTGCCACGAGAAGTGGTGAGTACTCCTTCAATGGAAGTCTTCAAACAGAGGCTGGACAGACATCTGACTGGGATGATTTAGCGAATCCTGCTTTGAGCAGGGGGATGGACCAGATGGCCCAGGAGGTCCCTTCCAACGCTACGATTCTATGATTCTATGACCTGCGTTTTTGTTTTGGTCCAGGATTAGAAGTATTGGGATCCATTTCTAACTGTATAAAAAAAAAATTTAAAAGAGAAATCCATGCCATAGCGATTAAATTCTCACAATACGGTAAGTACTGTATATCCAAGACCACAGTACGTGTACTCAGCAATGCTTGGGCAAAGCAAGGGGGCTCTATATTGAATCAGGATCCCCATATAATGCTCCATATAGTTTATGAGCCGATATAATGCTCCATACAGTTCATGATGTGCCCATATAATGCTCCATAAAGTCCATGATGGGCCCATATAATGCTCCATAAAGTTCATGATGGATCTCTTAAGAGTCTCCATACAAAAATATGTCCCATATAATGGCCCCTTAAGATGCTCCACATTAAAATATGCCCCATATAATGCTGCACAAGGGTTATTGATGGCCCCATAAGATGCTCATATATTGCACAACTGATATAATTATACCCAATAATGTTGCTGCAATAAAAAAATTACATACTCATCTCTCGTCGCTGACCATTGCTCCTCAGCGTCGCCGGCTCTCTGCATTGACTGTACAGGCAAAGGGCGCCCACTAACTCCATCATCACGTCCTCTGACCTGAACATCACAGCCAGAGGACGCAGAAGACACAGCGCGGCAGTGGAACAGGGACAAATGAATATCGCTAGTTCCGGGGCCCTGAGCAAGTAGTGACACAGGCACCTGGTTCCAATAGCGCGCAGATGTCCTCGTCTGCTTAGGACCCTCCGACACTTGTCCTGGTGCCAACGCCGACCCTGTCAGCAACCACCGGGACACTGACAGAGGCTGCAGGAGAGCGCGGATATGTTACGGAGACTCCAGGGACCACCGCACTGGGATCATGACTCGTGTATAAGCTGAGGGGGGGGTCTTTTTCAGCCCAAAAAAGGGGTTGAAAAACTCTGCTTATACACAAGTATATACGGTACTTAAGAAGGACATTCCACAAGAAGCATATTCCACATTATTAAGCAGGCCACAGGTTTCAAGCAATTTGGGAAAGAAAAAAGATCTCTCTGTTGCCGAAAAGTGTCAAATAATGCAGTGCCTTAGACATAGTATCAAAACATTAGATATTTAATGCAAATGTAAGCGTGATCATCATACTGTGAAGAGATTTATGGCTGAAACGGAGCACAATGTGATTTGTGCAGATAAAGGTATAATCAGTAAGGTTTCTGACACATATTCATCAGATTAAGAGAGCAGCTTCTAAAATAACATTACAAGGCAGCAAATAGGTATTTAAAGCTACCTCTAGAATCAAGGAAACCACAAGGTGTAGGATTTTCCAAAGTCTGCAATTGTGCATAAACCTACAATTCAGCCATCCCTAAACAGTGCTCACAAGCAGAAATGGATACAGTGGGCACATACATGCATGAAGACTAATTTTAAAATAGTCTTGGTTATGAATGAGTGTCATACCCCTGGATGGTCCAGATTGATGGGGTAGTGGATGGTTGGTGAATGGTCACGTCCAAATAAGGCTGCAACATTAGCAAAGAGGTGGTGGAGTTATGTTGTGGCCTGTAATCATGGGTACAGAGCTAGTAGGCCCTTATAGGATCCCTGATGGTGTGAAAATGACCTCGGTAATGTATACAGAGTTTGACTGACCACTTTCTTCCGTGGAACAAAAGAGCATTGTAGTCCGTAGCAAAATCATCTTCATGCTGACCATGCACCATCCTCATTCCTCTTGGTATCTGTTTTGATCTATGTGTTTATTGTTATGCTGTAATGTCTGCTGTCTGTACAAGTCCCCTCTTTAATGTAAAGTGCTGCAAAATGTCGGCGCTATAGAAATAAAATTATTCTCATGCTGCAAAGAATGCCTCTGAGTCATTGGCTGCTATGAGCATAAAAGGAGAGCAATTCATTGTGTGGCCAACATTCTCACCTGACCTTTCACACTATTGAGAAGCTTTGGAGTATTAATTAAACGACCTGTGAGGGTGGGAGGCAATTCACATCAAAACAGCAGCGCTGGGTTGGGGGTTATTCTGACATCCTGCAAAGTCATTCAAACATAAACTATGCAAAAGCTCACAAGTTCAGTGGACGCCAGAAATGTGAAGGTGATAACAAAAAAGGGTCCTATGTTAGCATGTAATTTGGCCTGTTTTTGATTGAAAAAGTGTCATGATCCAGCGTGGATCTGACAGATTAAATGGATAAGTGAACTTTTTTCCTTTGGCTATGTGCCAAAGTGATGTGATTGCCCCCGGTGGCCATTAGAATTATTACACGTGGTGTCGTTCATTCTAAGTTGCCCTGGTGGTGGTGAGTGGTAGTGCACTTTAGTTTCTTTGGTTTAGTGCACGTAATTATAAATCAGGTGTGAGGCTCTTTAAAAGAGAGTCGGGTGTGTTCAATCACTGTGTGTGATATTGTGAGTTAGTCATTCTCAAGGAAGCCTGGGTGAGGAAGGAGCTGAACTTGAGTCCTGCGCAGCCCAGCCAGAGGGGACGAGTGGCAGCTATGTGGTCTACAAGAAGGGCTGGCATGGCGTGGTGGAGTCACAGTTTATGGTGTCGGCAGGAAGTGCTTGCATGGCTTGGTGGAGTGACGACTATGGAGAGAGTTGCACTCAGCATGCGGGACTTGGTTGCTGAGAGCTGGACTCAAGCATGCTTGACTTTTTGGGCAGGAGCTGAACTCATCTTTGGGACTCTTACTGGACTTCTGCAATTGGTGGTGGACTCTGCTCCAAGGCTGCACTATGGTGAAGGATCCAGTTATGGTGATGGATCCGGGTGGAGGAGAAGATGCACACAGGTGGAGGGCTCTGTTGCTAGGAGCGTACGCAACAGAGCAAAGCTAAGTGGTGTTTCCTCTGTATTGTCATTTTCTCTCATGTGTGTTTAGTGCAGTGGTGGAATTAGTTTCTGCACCGACCAATTCCCTAGTGAGGGTTTAGGTTCAGGTCGAGCTAGGGTTTTTAGGGTCCTGTGCGTCGCCCGGTGCGGAACCGGCATAGGGAACGTTAGGAGTGCAGGGACACTGGCTCAGGGGAGTTCAGGAGGTCTCCACTTCTCTACTCCCTATTGCAGGGCCCACCATTGTTAATGTTACCCAGGTTTCCTTTTATTATTCAAATTCGCCTTACTGGAGGCGGGGTTTCCAGACTACTTTATATATACGTGTAATATCTAAATTCGCCAGTTAGAGGCGTTGTATCCAGCTCTGCACGTCCTATTATTTAAATTCGCCCAACTGGAGGAGGTGTATCCAGGGTCACGTGTGTCATATGGGTTCGCCTTGCGGTACTTGCTGCGTCCAGACACACGTGACAGTGCCAAAAAGCTCTTGATTTCAGTAAATGTGACCTCTTAATGCTGAAAATTTAACAAATGACCAATTTAAGTTCTTTACAGCTAATAACGTTTGGAAACAATGTTGTGCATAATAATTTGGAACAGTGCATTTTGAGTTTTTCTTAGTTTTGAAAATATACTCACTAATTTGCATCGACCATTTAGGAATATCAGAGAAAAATGGTATTTGCATAATAATTTGGAATGCAGTGTAATATTGCACTGTAGTGGAAGTGCGAGATTCTTAATTACCATATTAAAGGAATTTTACTGTACATTGAAATATACAGTATATGGATAACATGTTCCATTAACGATGGGCAAATCCATAAATGATCGAATTGATGTTAGTAGTATTAATCCCTGCCCTATACATGTTTTGTGTTTTCTGAAAACAGAATTAATGTAAATACTTTTATCCCCAAAAATGAACAAAATTATTCTAAGACTGAAAACCTTTATTGGCTAACAAGAAAATAATGTTTGCAAGTTTTCAGAGCACATGGGCTCCTTCTTCAGGCAGTTTTACAAATTACTCAAACAAGAGCACAACATTTAAGTGATGTTACAATAGGACATTTTTGCATGTGGTTGAAGGTATAATGCCTTCTAAAGATAAGCTAGCCTAATCAATTAAGGATTTTGTTACAAATGGAGAAGTGGTGGGAGTGATGGCAAAGGGTGCTTTCACATTGTGTTCTGTGCTTCCCCGTTAAGTCATATGTTCAAAATGTGCTCTGATATGCATTATTTTCAGGTTTCGGACACCCAGCCGCAGTCTATGTCTGGAGTCCCACTTAACGTATAAAAATACAGTCCGTTTTCTACGTATAAGAATCGCAGAAATGTTCCCTGAACAGTGATCCGTATGTTGTCCGTGTGCAATGCGAGGATGCGATTTTCTTGCATCTAAGCATCCGTGTGACATCCGTATAGCATCCGTACAGCGAGATTTTCTGCAAAATGGACATATAATGGGTCCATAGCCTCAAATATTCGTGAAAACATATATAGCTCAGTGAGACACATATATGTATATTTCATGCAGATGTAAATAGCAGAATAGCCGATAATTCAATTGTCGGCTTTTGTAAAATCAATTCAGGACCCAACAGGATATGTGAAGAAAAATATATCTCTTCCTTACTTACAAGTAAGTGCACGGTTGAGAATTAAAAAGTAAAAGCAATGTTGAATTGAGGATAAAATAAATCTTGTTTAAATGTTCATTCAAAAAGTGATTACAAAAATGAGAAAAAGTAAGTTCATAACATGCAATAATTATTTGAAGAGAAAAACAAGCATCGTTCTTACATATAGTCTTGAGCAGCTGTTCCGTGTGTGTGTTCGAGAATCTCAAGGGATATGAGATCTCCCTGAACAGAGTTAGGTAGGCTTATATACTATTTAGCCCCCTAGACTTGTAAATGTCTGTTTCCACATAGGGTGATTTGCCACTATGTTCATAGCTTCTTCCATATTAGTAGAACTCTAATATCTTACAGAATAAGCATACAGCTTTTTATCAATATGCATATAATTAGCTATGTATTACCTTAGCCTAGGAAACTTAAACCTATGGAGATTCATTCATCATCTCAGAATAGTCACATATTGACAGTTCTGACAAGTGACCTATACGTTTTGACAAGAGAGGTACAGCTGTATGAACCAAGGAACCCAGAATAACTCAGTCATTTCTCTAAACTAAGCAGAGCCTGTTAGCTAGACTCTGTATGTGAGAATTGATCTATATATTTTTTTATTATAGAAATACTGATATTTTACAATATGAGACATGATTTACATACAATAAACCATTGCATATCCGTTATATTTTTGTATATATATATATATATATATATATATATATATATATACTTTATGTATGTATGTAATGTATGTATTTGTATTTATATATACCTATACTATGTTTATACATGTATTCTATCTATTCTATTTTAACATGTCAGTATGATTTTACAGTATAGCGGACTGAATTGCCGGCTTTTCTAAAGGACACCGGTTTATATTTCTCATTAGTCACACGCATTGTCCATGTGTAATCCATTTTTTTCTCGCAGCCATAGCATGTTGCGATTTCAGCTGCACATATAATACGGGCGAGAAAAAAAACAGATGATGGGAGCTGCCCCATTGATTAACATTGGTCCGAGTGCTATGCGATTTTTTTTCTCGTATAACACTCTCTAGTGTGACTCCAGCCAGAGTCTGCGTAATGTTTATAGTATTCTCCAGCACCCTTAGGAGTTTGGTGACCTGGAGTCAGTCTGGTGGAGGTTTGAACTGTGTCCATGTAGTGATTCCTAAATCCAGGAATCCTGTTGTGATAGACTTGAACCTCTGTATCTGGAATTCTCGTTGATGTATATGGTTGTGTCCTGAAATTGTATTTGGGACTTAGAAAAGTTGAGAGTGAGCTTGATGGTTAGATGAGGCTTATTGAAGTTATTGTGGAAGGTAAGAAGATCATTTTTTGAGTCTCTCCAGATTATTAGCATATCATCAATGTAGCGGAAGTATGCTAGAGTTTTATTAGAACAAGACCATTATTTCTTATACTTAGAGACTCTATAGCGACGGGGTCTGTTCCACAGGACTGGCTCATAGCAAATGTGGTACCAATATTCAAAAAGGGCTCTAAAAGTGAACCTGGAAATTATAGGCCGGTAAGTCTAACCTCTATTGTTGGTAAAATATTTGAAGGGTTTCTGAGGGATGTTGTTCTGGATTATTTCAATGAGAATAACTGTTTAACGCCATATCAGCATGGGTGTATGAGGAATCGCTCCTGTCAAACCAATCTAATAAGTTTTTATGAAGAGGTAAGCTATAGACTGGACCAAGGTGAGTCATTGGATGTGGTATATCTTGATTTTTCCAAAGTGTTTGATACCGTGCCACACAAGAGGTTGGTACACAAAATGAGAATGCTGGGTCTGGGGGAAAATGTGTGTAAATGGGTAAGTAACTGGCTTAGTGATAGAAAGCAGAGGGTGGTTATAAATGGTATATTCTCTAACTGGGTCGCTGTAACCAGTGGGGTACCGCAGGGGTCGGTGTTGGTACCTATTCTCTTCAACATATTTATTAACGATCTGGTAGAAGGTTTGCACAGTAAAATATCGATATTTGCAGATGATACAAAACTATGTAAAGCAGTCAATAAAAGAGAAGATAGTATTCTGCTACAGATGGATCTGGATAAGTTGGGAACTTGGGCCGAAAGGTGGCAGATGCAGTTTAACAATGATAAATGTAAGGTTATACACATGGGAAGAAGGAATCAATATCACCATTACACACTGAACGGTAAACCACTGGTTAAATCTGACATGGAGAAGGACTTGGGGATCCTAGTTAATGATAAACTTACCTGGAGCAGCCAGTGCCAGGCAGCGGCTGCCAAGGCAAACAGGATCATGGGGTGCATTAAAAGAGGTCTGGATACACATGATGAGAGCATTATACTGCTTCTGTACAAATCTCTGTTTAGACCGCACATAGAGTACTGTGTACAGTTTTGGGCACCGGTGCTCAGGAAGGATATAATGGAACTAGAGTGGGTACAAAGGAGGGCAACAAAATTAATAAAGGGGATGGGGGAATTACAATACCCAGAGAGAGATTAGCAAAATTAGGATTATTTAGTCTAGAAAAAAGACGACTGAGGGGCGATCTAATAACCATGTATAAGTATATAAGGGGACAATACAAATATCTCTCTGAGGATCTGTTTATACCAAGGAAGGTGACGGTCACAAGGGGGCATTCTCTGCGTCTGGAGGAGAAAAGGTTTTTCCACCAACATAGAAGAGGATTCTTTACTGTTAGGGCAGTGAGAATCTGGAATTCCCTGCCTGAGGAGGTGGTGATGGCGAACTCAGTTGAAGGGTTCAAGAGAGGCCTGGATGTCTTCCTGGAGCGTAACAATATTGTATCTTACAGTTATTGTTAGGTTCTTTAGAAGGACGTAGATCTGGGGATTTATTCTGACAGAATTTTATAGGCTGAACTGAATGGACTAATGTCTCTTTTCGGCCTTACTATGTTACTATGACAAAAATGCCTCCCCTAGTTTAGCCACAAAAATCTTATCATTTTGTGGTGACATTTTGCTTTCCATGGCATTGGCCATACACTGTTGGTATAAATCATTCCTATAGGGAAAATAATTGTGATGGAGCACAAACCTGACAAAATGCAGGGTTGGTTCTGTGGTCAGATTGATTTTTTTTTAAAGGAAATATTTGCATGCAGTAATCCCATCATGAGTAATGTTGGAATAATGAGAATAAGCATCCATTGTGGCTAGTATTGTGCCCTTCGGAAGTGGGCTCAAGGCTGACAATTATCTGAGAATGATATCAACCAAAAAATGTCCAAATTCATGTAGGGCATGTCAATAAGACTATACACAACATTCCCATATATGCCAAAAAATAAATGGGAAAAGAGAAGAGATCCCGATATATACAGTATATAAAAACACAATCTTTTATTAGTAAATAATAATAAAATACATCATACATAAAAAAGCAAAAATTCTGCCCAAGGGACACCGAGCTCAAATAAGTATCTGCAAGGTGATAGTATCCAATCAATACTTATATAAAAAATGTAAAATAACATGAGGTCTTATACATGAAATATATATTTGTCAATCTCTATTGAGACATATCATGTGTAATGTGGGCATAAATAATCAAATTAATTACTATCCTATGTGGGTGACCCACAACGGAAACAATTCTCAAAATATCACCCCTTGTACCATACATAGATGTGATGCCGCAAAGTAGCTTAAATCAAAAGGGAATATAGCCAAAGGTCCCCACCATAAAGAAGTAAACCGTGACAAATCCTTGTCAGCAAACACCTGATAGCAGTTAATGACCACAATACAATAAAAGGTGCCTCATAATGAAAAATGCATTTTACCTATTAGGAGTGGTGTGTTCGCTCGGCGTCCCCTCACCCCAACGCACTTTTTGCCACCTGCTTCTTCCGGGGGCGTCTTTTTTTTTTCTTCCTTTTTTTTGTGTCTTTCACTCTGTCCTTATTTTAATGAGGATGCTTGAGGAAGGAAAGGGTTAAATCTTATTTGCCGAATGGAGAGTCATGGACAAAATAGAGCTAGAAATTTGGAGCATGAATGTAGTTTATGGTCAAAGCGTTTCACAGTAACATAGGACTTCTTCATGACAAACCACTAATTTGTTGTTTGTCATGACGAAGTTTTGTTACTTTGAAACATGATGACAATCAATTACATTCATACTCCAGGCTCCATTCCTTCATGACTTTCCATTCAGCAGTGCAGGTTTAACACCTTCCTTTCCTCAAGCACTTATTTTCCTTCTTGTTGGTCTGCCGCAACTGTTTTTCTAGCGACAGTTGTGGTTGTGATGCACAACCTAAACCTAGTGAGCAATTTCTTACCACTCCCTTATAATTTCTGCCCATATAAGACCCTATTGCCTTTGCAGTTTTTTATACTGGATCATTTTAAAGATGACATAGAGAGAAAAATCTGAGTATCCAAGTTGTTAAGTATTTTCAATTCTTTATATAGAGTACGATGGTACTCTATATAAAACCTGGCTTTATGAGTGACTACATGACCACTGTTCATACCTCCACCAGACTGACTTCAGATTACCAGACCTCTAAAGACCCTGTCACACACAGCGAGATCGCTGATTTTGTGACGCTACAGCAATATTGCCAGCGATATCGCTGTGTGTGATATGTATCAGCGACCGGCCCCCCTGCTGGGGATGGCTGATCGCGCTCGAACGTCCTGGGCCATTTTTTGGTCATGCTGGTTTCCAAGGTAAACAGCGGGTAACTAAGAGTGGTGCGGCTCTTAGATACCCGCTGTTTACCTTGAATACCAGCTTGCTCGCTGGTCCGGATCGCTGGTGGGTCTGTCTATGTGACAGCTCACCAGCGATCAGTTAACTATGTCCCAGCAATCCCATCCACGTCGGATCGTTGGTGGGATCGCTGGGACATTGAAGCGTGTAACAGGGTCTTAAGTCATCACACCTACCATTTATCCATTTGTAACAAAAACCTTAATATGATTACCTTGGGTTATCTTTAGGAGGCATTGTCCCTTCCCCCACATGCACAAAAACTCCCTGAAGTGCCTGAAGAAGGGGACTCTGTGCTGTAAAAGCTTGTAAATAAATTTTTTCTGGTTGAATGATAAACGTATCACACCTAGAATGCTTTTGTCTTTTTTTGGCATAAAATCATTTACTGTGCATAAATTTTTCTGAGTAACAGAATTCAAACATTTACATCTCTGATTGTTGTGTATTTATCCTCATCCCTGCCTATTGGTTTTTGAGATTTCAAAAGTATATGCACAGCACAGTTTCCTTTCTTTACACTTGGCATATCTCTTTCTGCTGTTGACTCCAGAAATCCATTTACAGTATGTGTGTTATAATTGTTAACTTTTTTTGTTTTTGTTTAAAGAATACTACAATTGAATTCCAGCCTGGGGATACCTTTGGCATAGTTTGCCCAAATCCTACTGGTGAAGTGACAGATCTCATTAAAAAGCTTGGTTTGTCTGATAAGAAAGATTGCCAAGTCGGCCTGAATGTTAGATCCGGTACTAAGCAAAAAGGTATGGCAAAGTATTTTTTTTTTATGAAGTCTTGCAATAGTTGTCTTCTGGGTTCATTGAAATACACTGTTCAAAAAGTAAGTGACAACTTGTCAATCACATTATAACGCAAAGTCAATTAAACTTCACAGCTATATCAATCGGTCCGGTCAGGATGCATAAGCCAGAGTTGCCAACCATCTAGAATTTCCTGGACAGTCCATAAAAATAGGACACTTTTTATAAAACAAACAAAAAAATGTAACGCCTCCGTAATTTTTTGGGAAACTAATGCCGCTTGTTCTCAATTGTTATTACTGTAATTATCAGTTCACAATAAATGAAGCCTATGTTTTCATATCAGAATTATGGGCTGTTTACAACCTGTATGACTTATGTTCTGCCTTCTTCCACGTATGACACTGTGTGGATTCCAGCATACGGCTTAACCTTTCATCCACTCCCAGAAACAAAACTGTATGGGTACTTAAGTCTATATTTATTGGGAAGATATGGACAACAATGGGAGATAACAGATGGTATAGTAGAACACAGTAGTAGATGAGGTCAGGGGTTGTACAAAGTTGTAGATGATATCAGAGATTGTTGAACACAGTTATGGATGATTCAGATATTGTTGTACACAATGCGGATGATTCAGGTGAAAACTATAAGAGACAGTGCAGCATGTCAGTACCAGTAGATAATATACAATACACAAATACTGGCAGGTAATTACAGCAATACAAGGTACTATCACAAGAGTAGCATTAATACAGGATGTTGTTATATCGGCAGCATGCATTATATATAAGATGAGCAGTACAACATACACAGCAGTAAAACAGAAAGATGTCTAAAACAACTAATGGCTGCAAGCTTTGCACTGACTGAACAGAGAATACATATCCAGAGGATGCATGTAACTAACCATGCCGTGAAATAGCATTACAGAAGCTGAACATGCATTGCCAACATCATGGAGGGCTGCATTATGGCTCCTAACACAGATGCATAACTCATAATTGCATTAACCTTACCGGAATCCGCTTGTTCTAAGCAATGGTTTTGCAGAGAGCTGGCTGAAAATGGTTACATGTTGACCAGAGCAGGAAGAAGGAGTGGTTCTGAACAGTTAACCAGTTGGAGTAACAGAAAATTCCAAACATATGAATAAAAAGGAGAAAGGCAACTATGACACCTAATGGCCAATAGCTGGAACAGCACTTAAAAATATCTTGCTGCACAAAATGAGCCGAACAACTTATCTTAGTAATTTATTATGGTTTTCTTATGTAGCTGTGATTTTTTTTTTTATAACATGTCCAGAAAATAAAAAAATCAAGTTTGCAACCTTGGAATCAGTTTTACCAGATTTGGTGCAATTTAAAGTCATGAAGTGCACTGGAGAGGCAACAGCAATACAAATCCAAAAAAAAGCATGAATTTGCTGGTTGTGGACACACAGTTAATCTCTCCTAAGTCTTCTCTAGATTTGCATGTTATTTTTATCTTTGTAACTGTTACACTGCAACCTACAAAAAATGAGAAAACAATGCGTATGTTGATATACCGTATTTTTTGGGACTATAAGACACACTGGACCATAAGTTGCACCTAGGTTTAAGAGGAGGAAAATAGGGAAAAAATTTGAAGCAAAATATGTGATCATGACACACTGCTATGGGAAGATCTGCTGCTGACACACTTATAAGAGTAATGTAACCCAATTCTTTATTAAGGTCTGCCATCCCAAACCCTTTTCCTGGTGTCTGATTTTTCTCTTTATAGGTATATTTTTAAGTAAAATGTAAATTGCTCTTTTATTCTATAAACTACTAACAACATGTCTTTGAAATTCCAAGCACTAAATTTTTTATTTATTTTCAGAAAATGAGAAATGGTTAAAAGAACAAAAAAATGCAGTGCTTGTAGACCTCAAATAATGCGAAGAAAACAAGTTCATAATCATTTAGAAACAACAATACTAATGTTTTAAACTCAGGAAGAGTTCAGAATTCAATATTTTGTGGAATAGCCATGATTTTTAATCACTGTGTAATGATAAGTAAGATATGTCTGTAAGTTATGACTTCTGGAACCTTCCAGAATCCTCCATTCTCTGAGACTTTGCCTGTCAAATAGCTGCAAAACCCCCCTTCCTCACCCACAGCTCTGTGAATTCTGAGACTTCAGTGAGGATTCTTCCCCCTTCCCCCCCCCTCCCTACACAGGCAGGGGAAAGAATGTCTTTGTTTGAGCCATGCGGGGAAAGCATATGAATGGGAGATATTAAAAGAAGCCTAGCGTGGACTCCGGTCGCGGCAGAAAAATGAAACGGACATTTCTGTGGTATGCGCTGATCCGGCTTCACTATGGTGGCTCTTGCGAAGTTCTAGCACCCCCAGAAACTGAGAAATGGATTCTGTTATGATTGAGTCACCGTAGGAGGCAAAAACAGAAATGCTAGCCAAGTCCAGAAAACCAGAGCAGTTGGGAGCTATCGGATTGCAGACCCCTGATCCTATCACAACAACTAACAGTAGCCGTGGGGGGTTCCTACGATGCCCTAGACCCCTCGATCACAGCCGGAGAATTAAATAGGCCTACAGAAAGAAAGGGGAAATCCAAACTGCCCCAGAGCAGACCCCAAAGCAATAGGCAGCCCCCAACATATAATGACGGTGAAGCAAGATGAAAACACTAACACAGACAGAAAGATAGACTGAGCAAAGACGGGGCCCAAACTACCTAGATAGGAAAGGACAGGAAGGCTGCTGTCTGCAATCCGTGAAAAACCCTATGAAAATAAGAGCCAACAGACTGACAGTGAAAAAGGCCCTGAAGACGCTAGGCTTCAAAAAAGCTATGTCAGTACTCAGGAATATTCTGAAGACAGAGCAACAGGCAAAAGGAGATTCAGCTCACCCCAGCAGGGAATGGCAGAATCCAGAAAAGCAAGGAAAACAAAAACAAAACATAAATGCAAACAGGCAAAGCAGAAAACTTAGCTTTAGGGAAGCAGGAATCAGACTGGTGTCCTAGAAGTCCACAGAGAAATCACCCGCAGAGCAGAAGGGCGTCGGCAGCCTTATATCCAGTCAGTGACTCCACTCAGCCAGTCATCCTCATTAGTCTCAGGTGCCTGATAAGCAGGCTCATTACCTTCCTTTACCAGAATAGGGAGTTCACCAGACCTCAGTGATGAAGGGGAAAATGAACTCACAACAGTACCTCCCCCTTGAGGAGGAGTCACCGAACCCTCAACCACGCTACCAGGGCGATCAGGGTGAGCCCGATGAAAGGCACACATCAATCTTTTGGCATGAATATCAGAGGCAGAGACCCAGGAATTATCCTCCTGACCATAACCCTTCCACTTAACCAAATACTGGAGTCTCCGTCTAGCCAGACGGGAATCCAGTATTTTCTCTACCTCATATTCCATGTTACCTTCAACCAATACAGGGTCTGGAGGTGCCACCCCAGGATCAACTGGTTCAACAAACCTCTTCAACAAGGACTTATGGAACACATTATGGAATTTAAATGTGACAGGAAGAGCTAAACGAAAAGAGACCGGATTAATAATGTCCAAAATCTTGTAAGGTCCAATAAATCTAGGCTTAAACTTAGGAGAAGCCACCTTCATAGCGATATTTTTTGTTGATAACCACACCATATCATTAATCTTAAACTGGGGACCAATGGTCCTATGTCGATTGGAAAACCGCTGGGCCTTTTCCTGGGAGAGAGATAACTTATCCACCACTTGGTCCCAGATCTGGTGCATTCTCTCCACCACAGTGTCAACACCTGGGCAGGCAGAAGGCTCCACCTGCCCTCAAGAAAATCGAGGATGAAACCCAAAGTTACAAAAAAAAGGTGACATCAAAGTGGCAGAACTAGCTCTATTATTTAAAGCAAATTCGGCCAAGGGCAAAAATGAAACCCAATCATCCTGATCAGCGGAAATAAAACATCTCAAATACGACTCCAAGGTCTGGTTTGTTCTCTCTGTCTGCCCATTGGTCTGAGGGTGAAAAGCAGAGGAGAAGGACAACTGAATTCCCAGCTTGGAACAGAAAGTCCTCCAAAATCTAGACACAAACTGAACTCCTCTGTCAGATACAATGTTCTCAGGAATCCCGTGCAAGCAAACCACCTGTTGCAAAAACAGGGGCACCAACTCAGAGGAAGATGGCAACTTAGGGAGTGGTACAAGATGAACCATCTTAGAGAACCTATCACAAATCACCCAAATAACAGTAATTCTTTGAAATATGGGTCCATGGCCTCCTGGGGACCGGCAAAGGCATCAACAACCCACTAGAGTGAGAACAAGATTTAGACCGGGAGCAAGTCCCACAGGACTGCACAAAATTCCTGACATCATGAGACAAGGTGGGCCACCAAAAAGAGCGACTCACTAGATCTCTAGTACCAAAAATACCTGGATGACCAGCCAATGCAGAGCAATGAACTTCAGACATCACTCTCTTCTTCCACTGGTCAGGAACATACAACTTTCCACTGGGACAACGCTCAGGTTTGTCCTCCTGGAACTCTTGCAGAGCAAGTCTCAAATCGGGCGAGATGGCAGAAAGAACTACCCCTTCGCCTAAGATGGTAGCAGGCTTGGTCACCACAGGAGAATCAGCAAAGAAACTCCTAGAGAGGGCGTCTGCCTTGACATTCTTAGTTCCAGGAAGAAAAGAGACCACAAAATCAAAACGTGTAAAAAACAAGGCCCACCTAGCCTGTCTAGGGTTCAAGCGTTTAGCCGACTCTAGGTAAATCAAATTCTTGTGGTCAGTGAGGACCACAACTTGATGTTTAGCTCCCTCCCCCAAATGTCTCCACTCCTCAAATGCCCATTTCATGGCCAACAGTTCCCGATTCCCCACATCATAGTTACGTTCAGATGGAGAGAACTTTCGGGAAAAGAAAGCACAGGGATTCATTTTAGATGTTACAGGATCCTTTTGGGACAAAACAGCTCCTGCACCAATCTCAGAAGCATCCACCTCTACCTGGAACGGGAGTGAGACATCAGGTTGCCGCAAAACCGGGGCGGAGGTAAATCTTCGCTTCAGCTTCTGAAAGGAAGCAACAGCCTCCGGAGACCAATTCAACACATCAGCACCCTTCTTAGTCAGATCAGTCAATGGCTTGGCAATACTAGAAAATTTTGCTATAAATTTCCGATAAAAATTAGCAAAACCCAAAAACTTCTGGAGGGCCTTCAAAGAAGTGGGCTGAACCCAATCATAAATGGCCTGTACCTTGGCCGGGTCCATTTCAATAGTTGACGGAGACCAAATAAATCCCAAAAATGAAATCCTCTGTACTCCAAAAAGGCATTTCGATCCTTTGACATACAGGGAATTCTCCCTCAAGATCCGGAACACAGTCCGAATATGTTCCACATGAGAATTCCAATCCTTGGAGAAGATCAAAATATCATCCAGATAGATAATCAAAAATTTATCGACAAAGTCTCGGAAAATATCGTTCATGAAGCACTGGAAGACAGAAGGGGCATTAGTGAGCCCAAAAGGCATCACCAGGTACTCAAAATGTCCCTCCGGAGTATTAAACGCCGTCTTCCATTCATCCCCCTGCTTAATGCGGATAAGATTATACGCCCCCCTGAGGTCAAGCTTGGTAAACCAGCAAGCACCTCTAACTCTAGAGAATAGATCCGAAATCAGGGGTAACGGATACTGATATTTAATAGTAATTTTATTGAGGGCACGATAATCAATACAAGGCCTTAAAGAACCATCCTTTTTGGTCACAAAAAAAAACCGGCACCTAAGGGTGAAGAGGATGGTCTAATATGACCCTTCTCCAACGCCTCCTTAATATAGGACCGCATAGCCTCGTGCTCGGGTACAGATAAATTGAAGAGCCGACCCTTGGGAAATTTACACCCCGGGCTTAGTTCAATTGCACAGTCATAACTCCTATGAGGAGGCAAGGACGCAGACTCATTCTCACTAAATACATCATAAAAGTCCGCCAAATAGTCAGGAACATCTTGCGACTGAGGAGAGGTGGAAAAAACCGGAGCCTCACTAAAGGCACACCGACAACCCCAACTCACCACAGACACACACTTCCAATCCAAAACTGGATTATGAATTTGCAACCAGGGAAACCCCAGAACAACGGCCTCATGCAGACCATGCAGCACCAAAAATCTGCAATTTTCTTGATGGTCTGGGGCGACCTGCATGACCACCTGGGTCCAAAACAGGTTTATTTTTAGCCAAAGGAGTAGCATCAATCCCCCTCAAAGGGATAGGCGTCTGCAGAGGTGTCATCGGAAATCCACAACGTTTAGCAAAATCCAAGTCCATTAGATTTAGCGCTGCTCCCGAATCCACAAAAGCCTTGGCGGAAAATGTGGACAGGGAGCAGATCAGAGTAATTGCCAGAAGAAACTTAGGTTGAACACCACCAACAGAAAACGTGTGTGCAAAGCGTTTCTCTCGTTTAGGACAAACAAATAATATGCGAGGCATCTCCACAGAAAAAACACAGCTTATTACGCCTTCTGAACTCCTGACGTTGCGCCTTAGACAAAACTCTATCACATTGCATAGGTTCAGACGTCTGTTCAACCGGTGGCAACACCTCTCGTGCAATCCTGCGTTCACGTAAACGCCGATCAACCTGAATGGCTAATGACATAGAATCGTCCAGACCAGAGGGAACAGGAAATCCCACCATAGTATCTTTTACTGCTTCTGACAAACCCTTCAGAAAGAGAGCAGCCAAGGCATTATCATTCCAGGTAGTAAGGACCGCCCACTTTCGGAACTTTTGACAGTACAACTCTGCAGAATCTCGACCCTGGTTTAATGCCAACAGGGTCTTTTCAGCCTGATCAATAGCATTAGGTTCGTCATACAACAACCCCAAAGCTTGAAAGAATGCATTCACATTAGTCAGAATAGGATCATCTGGTTTCAAAGAAAACGCCCAATCCTGGGGATCGCCACGCAGCAAAGAGATGACAATTTTAACCTGCTGCGCGGAGCTCCCTGACGAGTTAGGCTTCAAGGCAAAAAATAATTTACAATTATTTTTGAAACTCAAAAATTTAGATCGATCCCCAAAAAATACATCAGGTGTAGGGATCTTTGGTTCAACAGCATGCGAACGAGCAAGGTAGGTGGAAATTCCCCGCACTTCCGCAGCGAGCTGCTCCACACGATCAGAAAATTGCTTTATCTCCATTGAGAGAAAAAAAAAATTCCCCCTACGGCCTCATGGATATAGAGGAAAGAATATACACACACTTTTTTTTTTTTTTTTTTTTTTTACACAATTCTTTCCTGCTATTGAGTACCCTAGGATCTGCGGTATGGCGGGTGATTCTGTTATGATTGAGTCACCGTAGGAGGCAAAAACAGAAATGCTAGCTAAGTCCAGAAAACCAGAGCAGTTGGCAGCTATCGGATTGCAGACCCCTGATCCTATCACAACAACTAACAGTAGCCGTGGGGGGTTCCTACGATGCCCTAGACCCCTCGATCACAGCCGGAGAATTAAATAGGCCTACAGAAAGAAAGGGGAAATCCAAACTGCCCCAGAGCAGACCCCAAAGCAATAGGCAGCCCCTAACATATAATGACGGTGAAGCAAGATGAAAACACTAACACAGACAGAAAGATAGACTGAGCAAAGACGGGGCCCAAACTACCTAGATAGGAAAGGACAGGAAGGCTGCTGTCTGCAATCCGTGAAAAACCCTATGAAAATAAGAGCCAACAGACTGACAGTGAAAAAGGCCCTGAAGACGCTAGGCTTCAAAAAAGCTATGTCAGTACTCAGGAATATTCTGAAGACAGAGCAACAGGCAAAAGGAGATTCAGCTCACCCCAGTAGGGAATGGCAGAATCCAGAAAAGCAAGGAAAACAAAAACAAAACATAAATGCAAACAGGCAAAGCAGAAAACTTAGCTTTAGGGAAGCAGGAATCAGACTGGTGTCCTAGAAGTCCACAGAGAAATCACCCGCAGGGCAGAAGGGCGTCGGCAGCCTTATATCCAGTCAGTGACTCCACTCAGCCAGTCATCCTCATTAGTCTCAGGTGCCTGATAATCAGGCTCATTACCTTCCTTTACCAGAATAGGGAGTTCACCAGACCTCAGTGACGAAGGGGAAAATGAACTCGCAACAGGATTCCTTCTAAACGGTGTGTCATAACTACTGCATGTTTGGTTTTGAATTATTGTATTCAACAAACTACAAAGAATGATACCATGTGCGTGGTTATACGAGGTACCCGCTGCGGGATATAGTTATTATAAGTTTTGTAGTTAGAGTATAACTCCAAGAGTAGGGGTCTGACCCTCTCTAGACTGCCCATTTTGTGAGGTCACAAAGCCCGAGCTTTAAGGCATCCCCTTCCAAAAATCATTCAGACGAGCTGGATTTTTTCATGCCTCAAGGACCCCCCAGATGCAGGGCGACTTGTGGCTGCTGCCCCTTCCCCTTTCCACAAGGTAGCCTACAGACCATCTAAGCAACTATAAGTTTAATTTCTGCTGTTAATCCCTTTTATTTTATATTTGCATTGTACATATCTAATGTCTCAAGTTTATAACATTTTTTATTTGTGTAATCACTGCCTCCCTTTTGGGGAATTAACTATAAAATTTATTAGTCTTCATGCTATAAGAACGAACGTACACATGCCTTTAAGATAATTGCTACTAATTTGGGGGTTTGCTACGGACCCTCTTAATTAACTCATTGATTAATGAATCGTAGCTGGTGGCAGCGAAGTGTGATCTGGGCCCCAGGTACTGCTGGCTGTGACAGAAAGGGACTTTATAAGCTTATTGGGTGGCTGCAGCCAGAGCATTTATAATTCCCTCACTTCAGCGTGTCGGGTGGCCAGGCCTCATTGAAGCAGCCAGCCGGTGACCAATTATCCCAGGTGTAGTTCCCTGACTGACCTGAGGGTAAGGGGGGCGCTGGAGAGCTGCGAGTTCCAAAGTGGAACTGAAAAGCTTCGTGAAGTATTGTGGGCAGTGGTGGGACAACCAAAATAACCCCCCTGCGATAAATTGTTAGGGCAAGACTAGCTTGCTGTTGTTTTTATCACATGGTGCCAGAGGTGGGATAACTAAGATAAGCCCCCTGTGCCTGTGATAGGCGTGTGTCAACAGTGCGTCGCATCCCTCTGTCCGTGACATACCGGTGTCAGTGGTGGGTGGGATGTGACACACTGCTTTCATGCGTCTTGGCATGCTTTCCACCAGTCTTTCACACTGCTTTTGTGTGACCTTATGCCGCTCCTGGTACAAAAATGTAAGCAGTTTGATTGGCTATCCATCTTCCTCTTGATTACATTCCAGAGGTTTTCAATGTGGTTCAGGTCTGGAGATTGGCCTGGCCATGACAGGGATTTGATGTGGTGGTTCTTCATCCACATATTGATTGACCTAGCTGTGAGGAGAAGGAATCAACTTTTTCCGGGATAACCTTGTATGTGGCTTTGATACATACGTCCTTAGCAAAGATTAACCCGTCCAATTCCAGCCTTGCTGAAGCATCCCCAGATCATCACCGTTCATCCACCAAATTTCTCAGTGGGTACAAGACACTGTGGATTGTATGCCTCTCCAGATCTCCATCTAACCATTATACGACCAGGTGTTGGGCAAAGCTGAAAATTAGACTCATCAGTGAAGATTACCTTACTCCAATCCTCTATGGTCCAAACCTATGGTCTTTGGCAAACTTCAGCCTGGCTCTCCTTTGCTTCTCATTAATGAAAGGGTTTTTCTAGCTTTACATGACTTGAGCCCTGCCTCTAGGAGCCTATTACAAACTGCTCTTGCCATGCACTTCACCCCAGCTGCCATTTGCCATTCCTTTTGTAGATCACTTGATGTTATCCTGCAGTTGCTGAGTGACATTCCAATAAGATGATGGTCATCCAGGTCAGTGGAGAGTTGTTTTCGCCCTCTGCCGGTCTGTAGCTTTGTTGTCCCCAATGTCTGCCGCTTGACCTTGTTGTAATGGACTCCCGTCTCAAAAATTTTAAGGATGGATGCAACATGATGTTCACTTTTTCCCTCTGCTAGTAAATCCAGAATTGAGCCCTTCTTTTCCTCACTCAAGACTTCTTTTCAACTCCTTTGGCATGGGTAAAAGTTATTTTTTAATTCCTATTACTTTTGGGATATTACTAGCACTTGTTTTGCCATCCAGCTTGTCCTATTGCAAGAGGATTGTGAACACCACAGCAGGTTTTTTTTTATACTTTTCTTTGTTAAATAAGATTTTGTTCAGGTGATCACCTTATTAGAAGCACATTAACCCCTTCCCGACCCATGACACCTACGTAGGCATCATGAAAAGCTGTGCCAATACGACCCATGACGCCTACATAGGCGTCATGATATAAATCACCCTCCTGGGGTCGGGTGACCGGGGTCACTGAAAGGTCACCTGACCTGCGCGCGCACACACAGGAGGCTTTGTGCTTCACCACAGGGGGGTGGCTTAGCCCCCACGTGGCTACGATCGCTCTGATTGGCTGCTAAAAATGAAACAACTAATCAGAGCGATAGTAATATTTTATCAATGAAATTTGATGAAATATTACAATCCAGCCATGGCTGATGCTACAGTAGCATTGGACATGGCTGGAGACACTAATCTGACCCCCCCACACCGGCTGGCGGGGGCGATCACCCCCCGCCAAGAACTGACAGCAGCGATCGGCTGCTGCCGTCATGATCTGCTCTCCCTCCCCTTCCCTCCGCTCCCCCCGCAGTCTGATCCCCCCTCAGCCCCCTGGTACCTAGTATGTCCCGCTCTGGCTCCCGGTGTTCCGCCATCCCAGATCATGGGCGCCGCCATCTAGGAAAATGGCGGGCGCATGCACAGTGCGCCCGCTGGAATCTGCAACGCTGCAGATTCATTCATTTATTTTGATCACTGTGATTAAACTCCCACAGTGATCAAAATAAAAAAAAAAGTAAATCACCGCCCCCCTTATCACCCCCAATAGGCAGGCACAAATAATAAAATAAAGAAAATATTTTTATTTTTCCATTAGGGTTAGAATTAGGGTTATGGTTGGAATTAGGCTTAGAGATGGAATTAGGGTTGGAATTAGAGTTAGGGTTGGAATTAGGGTTAAGATTAGGGTTAGGCTTGTGGTTAGGGTTAGAGTTGGGATTAGGGTTAAGGGTGTGTTGGGGTTAGGGTTGTGGCTAGGGTTATGGTTAGGGTTTGGATTAGGGTTAGGGGTGTGTTGGGGTTAGGGTTGAGTTAGAAGTGAGGGGTTTCCACTGTTTAGGCACATCACGGGGTCTCCAAATGCGACATGGCGCCACCATTTATTCCAGCCAATTTTGCGTTCAAAAGGTCAAACAGTGCTCCCTCCATTCCGAGCCCTGATGTGTGCTCAAACAGTGGTTTACCCCCACATATGGGGTATCAGCGTACTCATGAAAAATGGCACAACAAATTTGGGGGTCTAATTTCTCCTGTTACCCTTGGGAAAATAAAAAATTGGGGGCTAAAATTTTTTTGGGGAAAAATGATTTTTTATTTTCACGGCTCTGCGTTTTAAACTTCTGTGACGCACTTGGGGGTTCAAAGTGCTCACCACACATCTAGATAAGTTCCTTGGGAGGTCTAGTTTCCAAAATGGGGTCACTTGGGGGGGGGGTTTCCACTGTTTAGGCACATCAGGAGCTCTGCAAACGTAGCTTGACGCCCACAGACCATTCCATCATGGCAACATTTCAAAACGTGACAACTTCTCTTCCAAGCCTCGACGTGTGCCCAAACAGTGCCCCCCCCCCACATATGGGGTACCAGCGTACTCAGGACAAACTGGACAACAACTTTTGGGGTCCAATTTATCCTGTTACCATTGTAAAAATTAAATAGCGGGTTAAAAAACATTTTTTAAGGAAAAAAATATTTTTATTTTCACGGCTCTGCGTTATAAACTTCTGTGAAGCACCTGGGGGTTCAAAGTGCTCACTATGCATTTATATAAGTTCCTTAGGGGGTCTAGTTTCCACAATGGGGTAATTTGTGGGGGAGCTCCAAAGTTTAGGCACACGGACTCTCCAAACACGACATGGTGTCCGCTAACGATTGGAGCTAGTTTTCCATTCAATAAGTCAAATGACGCTAGTTCCCTTCTGAGCCCTGCCGTGCGCCCAAACAGTGGTTCCCCCCAACATATGAGATACCAGCGTACTCAGGTCAAACTGGACAACAACTTTTGGGGTCCAATTTATCCTGTTACCCTTGGAGCAATAAAAAATAGCGGGCTAGAAAATCGTTTTTGAGGGAAAAAAATGATTTTTTATTTTCATGGCTCTGCGTTTATAAACTTCTGTGATGCACTTGGGGGTTCAAAGTTCTCACTACACATCTAGATAAGCTCCTTGGGGGGTTATAGTTTCCAAAATGGGGTCACTTGTGGGGGGTTTCTACTGTTTAGTCACATCAGGGGCTCTGCAAATGCAACATGACGCCCGCAGAACATTCCATCAAAGTCTGCATTCCAAAATGTCGCCCCTTCCCTTCTGAGTTCTCCCATGCACCCAAACAGTGGTTACCCCCCATATATGGGGTATCGGTGTACTCAGGACAAATTGCACAACTTTTGTCCAATTTCTCCTGTTGGGATACCAGTGTACTCAGGACAAACTGGACAACAACTTTTGGGGTCCAATTTATTCTGTTACCCTTGTGAAAATAAAAAATAGCGGGCTAAAAAATCACTTTTGAGGACAAAAAATGATTTTTTTATTTTCACTGCTCTGCGCTATAAACTTCTGTGAAGCACTTGCTGGTTCAAAGTGCTCACCACACATCTAGATAAGTTCCTTCGGGGTTCTAGTTTCCAAAATGGGGTCACTTGTGGGGGGGCTTCAATGTTTAGGCACACAGGGGCTCTCCAAACGCGATATGGTGTCCGCTAACGATAGGAGCTAATTTTTCCATTCTACATGACGGCACCACGAGAGAGGGGATCCGCCCAGCGAGGACAGGAAACCTTCAAGATAAAAGGGGCGGCTCCTCTCTCCGCATCAGTTGGTTTCCTGTCCTCGATGGGAAACCCTCAAGATGAAAACCTCTTGATGATTGGAAGAAAGAAGAGGATGCCTGGGCCTGGGTCGGGTGATCAAATAGCAGGCACCGGTCTACTACACCTGATACCAGGTGCCGGTAGTCGCCTCGGGGGTCATATATTCCTATGTCCCCCCTGAGCGAGTGCATGGCCACAGCCCATGGGGCAGATGCCCGGGTGAAGCTGGATACCTTGTAGACCACAGGCGGTGTACCCTCCAAGATGTAAATGTACCCCGTAAAACGTCCACGGAGGCCACTTTCCGTGTTCCCTCCCTGTCGACGTACGGTGGCCATGCAGCCCATGTGACACATCGGTGCCTGGGCGAAGATATTGCTCCTCGGGGGTGCCACATTGGTGTACCCGCCCTGTTGAGACCAGACGCCAGTCCCCGCAGAATTCGGCTCTGGAAGGTTTACCTGGTGTATACGTTGGTGGTATAGTGGATCGTCCATCCTTTCTCCTCAGGTAAGAGGGAGAGCGCAGGTGACCGGTATGGGGCCCAGGCGCTCACCGGAAAACCCGGGTTCGCGCCGCTGAGCACACCAGGGCGGCAAGGATGCGCGCATTGGTAGCGTGCATGGCGGGGCCTTGCTAGGAGGAAGCCGACGCTAAACCGGAAGTGGTAAGCGGCGACCCGGAAGTAGAGGTGGCGCGCACAGCAGAGACACAGGAGGGTGTGCGCAGTCACTAGGGGGCGCGCGGACACAGGTAGTGGCGCGCGCGCACAGAGGGCGCAAGCGGGGTACGGGGACCAGGCGGTCCAATTTAAAAAAAAAAAAAGAGGAATAACCTTCCCTCTTAGGCTGAAGGTGACTGCTCTCATTAGGTGGCTCCTGCTAAGCAGCTTGAAGCTGGGGGCTGCTATTTAAACCGGTAGTGGCTGGCGTCACTACACCATTACATGGTCGGGTGTGACTGCTCTCAGCACAGGATAGCAGCAGACATATACGGCAGGATGGAGAGCCCCTCGCCAGAGCATATACAACCACGCCAGGAAGCAAAGGAAAGGCGGTCACGCTCACACGAAAAGAGCCAGACACGCCGCAGCAGCAGTGGAAGCCGCTCAGGCAGCGCACGGGCGGATCGTCAACGCAAGAAGGAGGGGTCCCTAGTCTCCTTAGGAGACAGTGAGAAGACCAGTCAGCCTCCAGATCCGGTACTCGTTTTGTGAAAGCGTCCGAGTGGTGAGTGAACTACGAGAAAGTCCAGTGCTCTAATGTCTGTTCTCTTTCTCTTGTCTCCTCTCTTCCCTCTCCTCCCTCTCTTACATACATTGGCGGGGTGGAGTATAGGAAGTCCCTAAGAAAAGTAGGGGAAAATCTAAGAATAAAGAATGTGCTTTATGCAAAAGTCCCGTAGGAACAGCCTGGAATAAAAAGTTATGCCAGGAGTGTAATAACAAAACAATAGCGGAGGAGACTCCCTCATTCTCGGATAGTCTGAGGTCCCTAATTCAAACAGAGGTTTGTAAGTCAGTAAGTGCATTACAATCTGCGGATGAAGATAGGAAAACTAGGGATAGATCCAGCCCCTCAGGGGTCTCTCAAGAAGACTATACAGGGTCAGAGGAGGACTCAAATAAAACGCACTATTCAGATAGTAGCTCAGATGGGGAAGATACGTTCCCAGTAGAATCTACGGATGAACTTATTAAAGCAATCAGATCTACCATGGGGCTGGTAGAGGAGCGAGCAAAAAAGACAGCCCAAGAACTCATGTTCAGTGGACTACAAAAGAAAAAGCGTAAGACCTTCCCTATTAATGAGCAACTAGAAGGGCTCATAAAACGCGAATGGGAAAAACCAGAGAAAAAGTCCCAGATATCTAATTCTCTGAAGAGGAGGTATCCCATTGAGGAAGAGGCATCCTCATCCTGGGATAGGGCTCCCAAAATCGATGTAGCAATATCAAAAGTCGCCAGGAAAACCTCCCTACCCTTTGAGGATCTGGGGTTTCTGAAAGAACCGCTGGACCGGAAGACGGACAATTGCTTTAAGACAGCCTGGGAAACCTCGGCTGGGGCACTAAGACCGGCTATCTCAGCTACGTGTGTGGCTAGGTCTCTAAAGATATGGGTAGACAACTTGGAGGATCAACTAGAACATGGAGTTCCCAGAGAGTCAATTCTGGAAGCATTACCGGCTATTAGAGCGGCGGCAGACTTTCTCGCAGAGGCTTCTGCAGACTCGGCCAGACTAGCAGCAAAGTCAGCAGCCTTAACCAATGTAGGACGGCGTGCAGTATGGCTAAAATGCTGGCCGGGGGACACTCAGGCAAAGATGAAACTGTGCTCTCTGCCATGTGAGGGAAATTTCTTGTTCGGACCAGCATTGGATGACGTGTTGGAAAAAGCGGGACAATTCAGAGATCGAGACAAAAACAATTCTGACAGGCGATACAGAGGAGGGAGAGGCTTCTATTTCGGCAAGCCCTCCGGGGAAGCCAAAAAACCCTCCCAGTGACGGTCCTTCTCAGGTGGGGGGAAGGCTCTCTCACTTCCTCCCAGCCTGGGAGAGAATCTCATCCAGCACCTGGATCCGACAGATAGTAGGGTCAGGTCTGGAATTAAAGTTCCACCATTGGCCACCACAAAAATTCATTCAGACTCCAGTGCAATCTTCTCAAGAAAGACAAGAGAGTCTGGAAGAGGAGGTATTGTCACTCATACAGAAACTCGTACTGGAAGAAGTTCCGGAAAAAGAAAAAAAGGAAGGCTTTTACTCCCCCCTATTTCTAATAAAGAAACCAGACAATTCCTGGAGGACAATTATAAATCTGAAAGGCCTCAACAAATATTTGATAGTCCCATCATTCAAGATGGAAACCATAAGATCTGCAGTGAAACTCCTCTTTCCTCGGTGTTACATGGCGGTCCTGGATCTCAAGGATGCTTACTATCATGTCCCGATCCGGCAGCAAGACCGCAAATATCTCAGGGTGGCAGTCCAGATAAAATCTCAGTGGCATCACTTTCAATACAGGGCTCTGCCCTTTGGGGTAGCAATAACCCCCCGGGTCTTCACGAAATTAATTGCGGAGGTCTCGGCACATCTCAGGGAAAAAGATGCTCTGGTAATACCATATCTGGACGACTTCCTGATAGTGGGGAGAGATTTCTCTCCCTGTCAGGAACAAGTCAAGATAGTGATGGAGACACTTCAGACTCTGGGTTGGCAACTGAACCTCAAAAAATCCAAACTGGAACCAACAATGATCCAGAATTTTTTGGGCCTAACAATAGACTCGGTGGTGCAGGAATGTCGCCTCCCAGAGGAAAAAGAAGAAAAAATCAAAAACCTAATCAGGACAACATTAAGAAAGCCAGTAATGACTCTGAGGAAAGCCATGTCAGTGTTGGGATCCCTAACTTCCTGCATACCAGCAATAAAATGGGCTCAGTTTCACACAAGGGAACTTCAGTGGTGTGTGTTACAAAACGATCTGAGGCTTCAGGGGCAGTTAGAGCAAAAGCTCACCATCCCGGACCCTGTACTCCAGTCACTCAGGTGGTGGTTACAGATAGAGTCCTCTCCAAGGGGAGTACCCTGGACATATACAGCCTCCAGAGTAGTCACGACAGATGCCAGCCCTTGGGGCTGGGGAGCCCATCTAGACACCCTATGGCTTCAAGATCCTTGGGCTCAGGACGAAAAAGATCTATCCTCAAACGAGTGGGAGCTGCTAGCCATCGAAAGGGCGCTGGAAGGTTTACTGACACACCTGACAGGACATCACGTGAAAGTCCTATCAGACAATCGTACAGCAGTAGCATATGTGAACCATCAGGGGGGCACCCGTTCTCGGTCATTAATGAAAATAGCGGGAAGAATCCTGACTCTAGCGGAACGTCAGTTTCTCTCATTATCGGCCCTGCATATCCGAGGTGTGGACAACCTGAAGGCAGACTTTCTGAGCAGGAACCGGTTGAAGCAAGGCGAATGGTGCCTAAAAGAGTCCATTTTTCAACGGATTATGCTTATGTGGGGGAAACCCATAATAGACCTCTTCGCCTCAAAAACCAACAGAAAGGTTCAAAAGTTCTGCTCTCTAAGTCCAGCAGACATGCCACTGGCGGTAGACGCCTTCACGATAAAATGGACATCAGGTCTCCTGTACACCTTCCCTCCGATATGCCTCATTCCATTAGTCCTGAAGAAGATCAGGGAGGACCGAGCCAGAGTAATTATGATAGCTCCCTTTTGGCCAAAAAGGCCGTGGTTCTACTGGCTAAGAGTGATGTCAGTGACGGACCCATGGGTACTCCCAGAGGACCACGACCTCCTAACATAGGGTCCCTTCAATCACCCTCCGAACTCCAGGTTGCATTTGACAGCCTGGAATTTGAAAGGTCACTGTTAGAGAAAAAAGGGTTTTCACAAAGGTTAATTTCCACCCTAATCAGTAGCAGAAAGCCAGTGACTACAAAAATATACGGGAGAATATGGAGAAAATTTTTGTCCACCTCAGGCCCAATACGGGAGGGAGAAGTACCGGTGAGGGCAGTGCTAGAGTTTCTGCAAAGGGGTTTAGACTTGGGCTTAGCTGTCAGCACCCTCAAAGTACACGTTTCAGCCCTGGCAGCATTATTCAACTATGACCTAGCAAATGATAGATGGGTGGCCAGGTTTATCTGGGCCTGTACTAGAGCTAACTCTGTCCCATCTCCTAAACCTCCTCCCTGGGATCTAAACTTAGTCCTATCATCTCTAACAGAAAGTCCATTTGAACCACTAGACGTGACATCAGATAAAGTGTTAACTTTAAAAACAGCCTTATTAGTGGCACTTACATCGGCACGTAGGGTGGGGGACTTACACGCACTGTCAGCAGACCCGCCATACACTCAGGTTATGGACGATAGAGTTGTCTTAAGATTAGACCCAGCATACCTCCCTAAGGTAGTGTCGAAATTCCACAGAGCTCATGAAATAGTCTTGCCATCCTTTTGTCCTAACCCCGGTAACAAGAAGGAGAGGAGGCTACATTGCTTAGATGTTAGGAGATGTATCCTACAATATTTAGAGATGACAAAACCCTGGAGGAAACAGAGGGCCCTGTTTGTTTCATATCAGGGGGCAAGGAAGGGCCTTAAAGCCTCTAAGCAAACTATAGCTAGATGGGTGAGAGAGGCCATCATACTAGCATATAGTAGTGCAGGCAGGGCTGTCCCAGAGGGCCTAAAAGCCCATTCCACGAGGGCCATGGCAACGTCCTGGGCGGAGAGAGCGGACGCCTCCATCGACCAAATCTGTAAGGCGGCCACTTGGTCCTCTCCATCTACCTTTTTCAGACATTACAGATTAGACCTATCTGCTACCTCTGATCTCACATTCGGGAGAAGAGTGTTACAAGCAGTGATCCCCCCTAAAGAGAATACAAATCTCTGTAACTCTCTCGTGGTGCCATCATGTAGAATGGAAAAACACGGGTATTACATACCTGGTAATGTGTTTTTTCATGAGACATGACGGCACCCTTATATTCCCGCCCTATTGATCACGTCATTAGTTGGGTGCATTATTAGTATTATACACTCCCTTGGTGTCGGAAATTTAACAGTATTAAAGTTGTATTATTTATGTGTACACTAACCTGCGGAGTTCCTCTCGTGCTCTGTAAAACAACTGATGCGGAGAGAGGAACCGCCCCTTTTATCTTGAAGGTTTCCTGTCCTCGCTGGGCGGATCCCCTCTCTCGTGGTGCCGTCATGTCTCATGAAAAAACACATTACCAGGTAAGTAATACCCGTGTTTTCCATTCAAAAAGTCAAATGGTGCTCCTTCCCTTTCGGGCCCTGCCATGCGCCCAAACAGTGGTTTATGACCACATATGAGATATCTGTGCACTCAGGAGAAATTGCCCAACAAATTTTAGGATCCAATTTATCCTGTTGCCCATGTGAAAATGAAAAAACTGAGGCTAAAAAATTTTTTTGTGAAAAAAAATTGCTTTTTTTACGGATCAATTTGTGAAGTACCTGGGGGTTTAAAGTGCTCACTATGCATCTAGATAAGTTCCTCGGAGGGTCTAGTTTCCAAAATGGGGTCACTTGTGGGGGTGCTCCAATGCTTAGGCACACAGGGACTC
This sequence comes from Dendrobates tinctorius, assembly GCF_039654945.1. NCBI lineage: Eukaryota > Metazoa > Chordata > Amphibia > Anura > Dendrobatidae > Dendrobates > Dendrobates tinctorius. The sequence continues at coordinate 509,855 of NW_027362122.1, read as the reverse complement.
TCCAAACGCGACATGGCAACAGCTAAATATTCCAGCATATTTTCCATTCAAAAAGTCAAATGGCGTTACTTCCCTTCTGAGCCCTGCCATGTGCCCAAACAGTCGTTTATGACCACATATGAGGTATCGGTGTACTCAGGAGAAATTGCCCAGCACAGTTTAGGATCCATTTTATCCTGTTAGCCATGTGAAAATGAAAAAACTGATGTTAAAATAAAATTTTTGTTGGAAAAATTAAAATGTCCATTTTTTCCATCCATGTTGCTTTAGTTCCTGTGAAGCACCTGAAGGGTTAATAATCTTTTTGAATATAGTTTTGAGTAGCTTGAGGGGTGCAGTTTTTTGAATGGTGTCATTTTTGGGTATTTTCTGCCATGTAGACCCCTCAAAGTGACTTCAAATGTGAGGTGGTGTCCCTAAAAAGAAATGGTTTTGTAAATTTTTTTGTAAAGATGAGAAATCGCTGGTCAACTTTTAACCCTTATAACTTCCTAACAAAAAAAAATTTGTTTCCAAAATTGTGCTGATGTAAAGTAGACATGTGGGAAATGTTATTTATTAACTATTTTGTGTCACATAACACTCTGGTTTAACAGAATAAAAATTCAAAATTGGAAAATTGCGAAATTTTCGCCAAATTTCTGTTTTCTTACAAATAAACGCAACAATTATCGACCTAAATTTACCACTAACATGAAGCTCAATATGTCACGAAAAAACAATCTCAGAATCGCTAGGATGCATTGAAGCGTTCCTGAGTTATTATCTCATAAAGGGACACTAGTCAGAATTGCAAAAAATGGCCAGGTCATTAAGGTCAAAATAGGCTGGGTCATGAAAGGGTTAAGTAGAATGAGTTGTACTCTGGTTGTAATTCAACTGAGACTGGAATGCAATGGATGTCAGACATGTAGAGAAGCTGATTTTTATAAAACTGCAGTGGTCTCTTAATTTTTGTCAGAGCTGTGTGTGTATGTATGTGTGTGTATATACAGTTGTGGCCAAAAGTATTGACACCCCTGCAATTCTGTCAGATAATACTCAGCTTCTTCCTGAAAATGATTGCAAGCACAAATTCTTTGGTATTATCTTCATTTAATTTGTCTTAAATGAAAAAACACACAAGAGAATGAAGCAAAAAGTAAAACATTGATCATTTCACACAAAACTCCAAAAATGGGCCAGACAAAAGTATTGGCACCCTCAGCCTAATACTTGTTTGCACAACCTTTAGCCAAAATAACTGCGACCAACCGCTTCCGGTAACCATCAATGAGTTTCTTACAATGCTCTGCTGGAATTTTAGACCATTTTTCTTTGGCAAACTGCTCCAGGTCGCTGATATTAGAAGGGTGCCTTCTCCAAACTGCCATTTTTAGATCTCTCCACAGGTGTTCTATGGGATTCAGGTCTGGACTCATTGCTGGCCACCTTAGAAGTCTCCAGTGCTTTCTCTCAAACCATTTTCTAGTGCTTTTTGAAGTGTGTTTTTGGTCATTGTCCTGCTGGAAGACCCATGACCTCTGAGGGAGACCCAGCTTTCTCACACTGGGCCCTACATTATGCTGCAAAATTTGTTGGTAGTCTTCAGACTTCATAATGCCATGCACACGGTCAAGCAGTCCAGTGCCAGAGGCAGCAAAGTAACCCCAAAACATCAGGGAACCTCCGCCATGTTTGATTGTAGGGACCGTGTTCTTTTCTTTGAATGCATCTTTTTTTTCTCCTGTAAACTCTATGTTGATGCCTTTGCCCAAAAAGCTCTACTTTTGTCTCATCTGACTAGAGAACATTCTTCCAAAACGTTTTAGGCTTTTTCAGGTAAGTTTTGGCAAACTCCAGCCTGGCTTTTTTATGTCTCGGGGTAAGAAGTGGGGTCTTCCTGGGTCTCCTACCATACAGTCCCTTTTCATTTAGACGCTGACGGATAGTACGGGTTGACACTGTTGTACCCTCGGGCAGCTTGAACTTGTTTGGATGTTAGTCGAGGTTCTTTATCCAACATCCGCACAATCTTGCGTTGAAATCTCTTGTCAATTTTTCTTTTCTGTCCACATCTAGGGAGGTTAGCCACAGTGCCATGGGCTTTAAACTTCTTGATGACACTGCGCACGGTAGACACAGGAACATTCAGGTCTTTGGAGATGGACTTGTAACCTTGAGATTGCTCATGCTTCCTCACAATTTGGTTTCTCAAGTCCTCAGACAGTTCTTTGGTAGTCTTTTTTTTTCTCCATGCTCAATGTGGTACACACAAGGACACAGGACAGAGGTTGAGTCAACTTTAATCCATGTCAACTGGCTGCAAGTGTGATTTAGTTATTGCCAACACCTGTTAGGTGCCACAGGTAAGTTACAGGTGCTGTTAATTACACAAATTAGAGAAGCATCACATGATTTTTCGAACAGTGCCAATACTTTTGTCCACCCTCTTTTTTATGTTTGGTGTGGAATTATATCCAATTTGGCTTTAGGACAATTCTTTTTGTGTTTTTTCATTTAAGACAAATTAAATGAAGATAATAATACCAAAGAATTTGTGTTTGCAATCATTTTCAGGAAGAAACTGAGTATTATCTGACAGAATTGCAGGGGTGTCAATACTTTTGGCCACAACTGTAGCAAGTATAGTCTATACTAGCACAAGAACTATTTCATTGTTTCACCGTATTAATGCAAACTGGAAGAAATTAAAAGTAATTTTTTTTTTTTTTTACTAAAATGGTGCTTTAGCTCAAAATGTAACACTTTTATAAGTGTAACAGGAGAAAATAAACACCACAATTTGTTCTTCACTTTCTCCTGAGTACAATTATACCCCACTAGCTGAAGAGCCCGGCGCTGCCCGGGCATAGTAACTAACTATGGTTAGTTATAACAAATTATAATGATTATATATATATATATATATATATATATATATATATATATATACAGTCATATGTAAAAGTTTGGGCACCCCTATTAATGTTAACCTTTTTTCTTTATAACAATTTTGTTTTTTGCAACAGGTATTTCAGTTTCATATATCTAATAACTGATGGACTCAGTTATATTTCTGGATTCAAATGAGGTTTATTGTACTAACAGAAAATGTGCGATCTGCATTTAAACAAAATTTGACCGGTGCAAAAGTATGGGCACCCTTATCATTTTCTTGATTTGAACACTCCTAACTACTTTTTACTGACTTCCTGAAGCACTAAATTGGTTTTGTAACCTCATTGAGCTTTGAACTTCATAGCCAGGTGTATCAAATCATGAGAAAAGGTATTTAAAGTGGCCACTTGCAAGTAGTTCTCCTATTTGATTCTCCTATGAAGAGTGGCATCATGGGCTCCTCAAAACAACTCTCAAATGATCTGAAAACAAAGATTATTCAACATAGCTTTTCAGGGGAAGGATACAAAAAGTTGTCTCAGAGATTTAACCAGTCAGTTTCCACTGTGAGGAACATAGTAAGGAAATGGAAGAACACAGGTACAGTTCTTGTTAAGCTCAGAAGTGGCAGGCCAAGAAAAATATCAGAAAGGCAGAGAAGAAGAATGGTGAGAACAGTCAAGGACAATCCACAGACCACCTCCAAAGACCTGCAGCATCATCTTGCTGCAGATGGTGTCACTGTGCATCGGTCAACAATACAGCGCACTTTGCACAAGGAGAAGCTGTATGGGAGAGTGATGCAAAATAAGCCGTTTCTGCAAGCACGCCACAAACAGAGTCGCCTGAGGTATGCAAAAGCACATTTGGACAAGCCAGTTACATTTTGGAAGAAGGTCCTGTGAACTGATGAAACAAAGATTGAGTTGTTTGGTCATACAAAAAGTCGTTATGCATGCGCTGTATTGTTGACCGATGCACAGTGACACCATCTGCAGCAAGATGATGCTGCAGGTCTTTGGAGGTGGTCTGTGGATTGTCCTTGACTGTTCTCACCATTCTTCTTCTCTGCCTTTCTGATATTTTTCTTGGCCTGCCACTTCTGGGCTTAACAAGAACTGTACCTGTGTTCTTCCATTTCCTTACTATGTTCCTCACAGTGGAAACTGACAGGTTAAATCTCTGAGACGACTTTTTGTATCCTTCCCCTGAAAAGCTATGTTGAATAATCTTTGTTTTCAGATCATTTGAGAGTTGTTTTGAGGAGCCCATGATGCCACTCTTCATAGGAGAATCAAATAGGAGAACTACTTGCAAGTGGCCACTTTAAATACCTTTTCTCATGATTTGATACACCTGGCTATGAAGTTCAAAGCTCAATGAGGTTACAAAACCAATTTAGTGCTTCAGGAAGTCAGTAAAAAGTAGTTAGGAGTGTTCAAATCAAGAAAATGATAAGGGTGCCCATACTTTTGCACCGGTCAAATTTTGTTTAAATGCAGATTGCACATTTTCTGTTAGTACAATAAACCTCATTTGAATCCAGAAATATAACTGAGTCCATCAGTTATTAGATATATGAAACTGAAATAGCTGTTGCAAAAAACAAAATTGTTATAAAGAAAAAAGGTTAACATTAATAGGGGTGCCCAAACTTTTACATATGACTGTATATATAGAGAGAGAGAGCTGAGTGTAGAGCCCCGCCCACTCCGCATAGCCACATTCACTATAATATCCCACATCATCCCATCAGACAGAGCTACCGGACTATTACCGCTAATATCCCACACCATCCCGTAAGCCAGAGCCACCGGACAACTACCACTAATATCCCACATCATCCCGTCACAGCCGCCGGGCTACTACCCCTAATATTCCACATCATCCCATCAGCCAGAGCCACTGGCCTACTACCCCTAATATCCCACATCATCCCGTCAGCCAGAGCCACCGGACTACTACCCCTAATATCCCACATCATCCCATCAGCCTGGGGTCAGAACCAGAGCGCTGAGTGGATTTGCCCTGACTTCCATACCAATGATCCCTTTAATAGAAGCCTGGGGTGAGAATCAGAGTGCTGAGGGATTTACCCTAACTTACATACTGTAGAACCCTTTAAGAGGGGCCTTGGGTCAGAACCAGAGCGCTGAGTGGATTTGCCCTGACTTGCATACTAATGATCCCTTTAATAGAACCCTGGGGTCAGGATCAAAGCGCTGAGGGATTTGCCATAACTTCCATACAGGAGATTCCTTTAAGAGAGCCTGGGGTCAGTACCAAAGCGCAGAGTGGATTTGCCCTAACTTCCATACCAATGATCCCTTTAAGAGACCCTGGGGTCAGAACCACAGAGCTGAGTGGAACGGTCCTAACTTCCATACTGGGGATCCCTTTAAGAGAGGCCTGGGGACAAAACCAAAGCGCTGGATGGATTTGCTCTGACTTCCATACCAATGATCCCTTTAAGAGGGAAGATGTGCCTATAGGATGGAGGATGTGTTATGTGTGTATGGGCACAGGAGGGGGGATTCATTTCTGTCATGTGCTCTCTGCTCCTTTTTGGGGGAAGACAATGGCTGGGAGCATATTTTCCCAGGGATGCTAGATTTCTCCCACCATGTCAGTGTCTGCTGAGGTGTTGTCAGTGGGAAAACTTGCTGATAGCAACCAATTGCAGCTCAGCTTCTTTTAACCAGCTCTAGTGAAATGAGAGATGCTTAGTGATTGGTTGCAAGGAAAACTGTTGCTTATAGCAACCAATCACAGCTCAGCTTCTTTTGAACAGCTTTGGGGAAATGAAAGATGCTTTGTGATTGGTTGATACACACATACATACATTCAGTTATATATATAGATAGATAGATATGTGATTTAAATCTACTGTTTTAGCACACAGCAGGGCTCAGAAGGGAAGGCGAGTTATTTGTACCATATATACTCAAGTATAAGACGACACGAGTATAAGCCGAGGCACCTAATTTTTTTTTTTTAAATTCGTTTATTAAACCATAAGCAGTTTTACAATACATACATTCAGTGCAAAATGTTAAACCTAGTACAAAATAGATATGTACAATTAGCATGAAGACATGAGGCATAATATGTGCATCAACTGTGAGTAAATAAAGCAGACATAATATCAATTGAATCACAATGGTGTTATGTTATTGTACCAGTAATAGAACCTGCCTGGCTTCTAAACTCTACCGACATCTACTAAAACATTAACTATTCTGCAGCCTACTTCTATATAGCAAGCAGTTTATTGTGCGACATCTCCGCTCTGCAAGGTAAAGTGAGAGGAGTTCCATCTCTCCCAAATCTTTTTAAATTTACCTGGGCACCCTCTATTCTGATACAGTGTCCTTTCATATGGGATAATCGAATTTACGAGAGTGATCCAGGACCCAAGAGAAGGAGGTGAATTCCCCATCCATCGTAGTGCCAGTATCTTTCGTGCCATGAACAGTGTCTCCCATAAAAAGATCCCAACATAATGACCCCACGTCTCTTCATCCCACACTCCAAACAGACATATCAGCGGTTCGAGGGGAACAGACGTTTGTAGCAAGGATGTTAATAACGACGTCATCCCTCTCCAGAATTGCACAACAACAGGACAGCACCAGATCATATGAATAAAGTCTGCATCCATTGAATGACATCTCAAACATTCCGATGACGGATATCGGCCCATCTTAAAGAGTCGAGTTGGGATAAAATATGATTGATTAATAATGTACAATTGTATCATCCTGTTGTTGGCAGACGGAGACACCCAGATTGGTGACTCCAGAATTTCTTCCCATTCCTCATCCCGTGTATCAGGAATAAGCCTCTCCCATTTCTTCTTAACGGAGTCTATGGCACATTCTGTCCCCACTGACAACATATATGTATATAAAGAGGAGATGAGGCCTTGAGGGCCCTGTGACTTGAGGATCCCTATCAAGGGCAGAGACGAAATGGCATCACTCATATCTAAATTTCTCATATGCGATTGAAAAGCTGACTTTAGTTGTAGATAACGGAAAAACTGGGATCTCGGGACACCGCGCTTGACTTGTAATTGCTCAAAGGATATTAAAGTGCCATGATCGTATAGATCACCCATCGTAGAGACACCGTATTGAACCCAGAACTTGGCAGACGGATGTTCACGCAGCACCGGGAGGTAGTCATTATTCCACAGGGGCATTTCAGCTATAACATCGCCAAATCCAACCACCCCCTTAATCTGTCTCCATATTGATCGTGCCAGACGGAGCAGAGGCAGCAGTCTCGGGACATTTATTTTCCTCATTTCTAAAATACCTAGTGGGCAACTAGTCCCTGCAGCATGAAGAAAATGACTCTCAGAATTCAGGAGGTGGCCTCCAGGCATCCATGTACTTAAGGCCTTGGCCTGTCCAGCTAGATAATATAAAAAGAAATTGGGTAATGCTGCCCCCCCTCCCCTCTTGGGTCTC